>NC_134645.1:83798761-84098761 GCF_030463565.1 Pelecanus crispus
CTTCCCTTCCCTTCCCTTCTCTCTCTTCTCATTCTCTTCTCTTCTCTTCTCTTCTCTTCCTCTCTCTCTTCTCTTCTCTTCTCTTCTCTTCTCTTCTCTTCTCTCTTCTCTTCTCTTCTCTTCCCTTCCCTTCCCTTCTACTTCTCTTCTCTTCTATCTTCTCTTCCCTCTCTTCTCTTCTCTTCTCTTCTCTTCCTCTTCTCTTCTCTTCTCTTCTCTTCTCCTTCCTCTTCTCTTCTCTTCTCTTCTCTTCTCTTCTCAACATAGTCCCAGCTGTCTCAGGCCTTTCCTCATATGAGAAAAGCCTCCATCCCTTCATCACCTTTGTGGCCCTTTGCTGAGTCTCTCCAGTATGTCCATGTCTCTCTTGTACTGGGGAGCCCAGGAAATGGACACAGAATTCCAGGTGTGGCCTCAGCAGTGCTGAGTAGAAGGGAAGGATCACCTCCCTTGACCTGCTGGCATCACTGACAGAGAGTAAAGGTAAGAATTTATTCAAACCACAGAACACAGATGTATTGGTTACACTTTCTGTAAGTATGCAACAGTTTTGATGATATTTCTGTGACTGTTATCCTGGCAAATGGTAAAATTTGGAAACTTTCTATCATCAAATGTTTATGTCTGGTGAAAAAATAGTTGAAAAGAAGGTAGCCCCAAAACAGCTTGGGTGGTACAAAAATTGCTACATATTACAGGAAGAACAGGTCACATTAAACTTCCTTTGTAAGATCCATTTCATGAAATATGAAAAAGCAATAAGTTTCATTTTCATTTTTTGTCATGAAAAATCTTAGCATCAGCTGTAGATAGATTTTAGTTCTTTGAAATAGATCTATTCCTCAGTAAGAGACAAAATAGTTGTAAACTCTTTACCTAAGCCATCTTAATTTTTTTTATCATAAAATTCGGAAGAAAATGTAAATGCAACTGAATCTGAATTTGTTTTAAAAATTATTAATAGAACAATATAAAGTAGGTATTATTTCCTCTACCAATGAAAATTTGACCAAGTAAACATAAAAATCTGTTGTCCATAAAGCAAATTCATCTGATATCATATTTTTGTAATATTACTATCAACCTAAATGTAGTACTACTTTAAATCCTGCTAGTGAATTTTTAAAAAACAGCATCTGTTTGTAAGCTTTGATGTTGCAATTCTCAAAAAAAAAGTGAATGTGTCTACTAGTACCTGCTTCCTCTATAAAAGAATACAAGCACAGTGAATATTGTGTCCATCAGTTCTTACTAATGGATTATTGAACCCTAAAGGATAAAGTATTTTAAATACAAAGTCTTGGAGCAGAATGGGATAAAAGGCAGATATCTTAATAATTAAATTACTGTGTAACCATACTGAAAAAAATACTGTAGATAGGTTTTTTACTTTTTTCCTATTTAAATTTAACTGCCTACCCCGTTGACTGCATTGTGCAATAAATGACAAAACACTCTCTATGAAATAAAGGTTAAGTGTCGTGGTATAGCCCCCAGCCAGCAACTAAGCACCACGCAGCCGCTCGCTCACATCCCCCTACCCCGATGGGATGGGGGAGAGAATCCGGAGGAGTAAGAGTGAGAAACACTCCTGGGTTGAGATAAGAACAGTTTATAATAATTGAATAAAGGTAAAATAGTAATGATAATAATAACATATAATATGATTAATAACAATAATAATATACAAAGCATAGTTGATGCACTATGCAATCGCTCACCACACCCGCCAACCGATACCCAGACAGTTCGCTGAGCAGCGATTGCTGCCTCCCCGGCCACGCCCCGCCCCCCCCCCCCCCCCCCAGTTTATATACTGAGCATGATGTCCATATGGTATGGAATAGCCCTTTGGTCAGTTTGGATCAACTCTTCTGGTTGTGCCCCCTCCCAGTTTCTTGTGCACCTGGCAGAGCATGGGAAGCTGAAAAGTCCTTGACTAGCATAACCAGTACTCAGCAACAACTAAAAAACATCAGTGTGTTATCAACATTCTTCTCCTACTAAATCCAAATCACAGCACTATGCCTGCTACTAGGAAGAAAATTAACTCTATCCCAGCCGAAACCAGGACAGTTAAGCTAAAATAATGCCATCTGAACTGAAGATTTTTTCAGTCTCTATAATGTCTACATTGCACATTACAATCTATTTAAAACATCACACTTGAAAGCAGCTAAATATGACCTCTTTTAAGACCAAATTGCCTGAATGTGACTTTTTACTGTCACTACTGGAAACCTGCAATTTGAAGTACTCATATTGCCTCTTAGAATGATTGTTATGGTATTACCAAAGAGACAGGAGATCCTTAGTGGATGCAGTACCATATATATCTTTGCAAAAAATGGAATAGCTTCTATGTCCATCTGCAAGAAAGCTCAAATTGCAATAGGAAAGATGATACCTATGAGTGGAACTTTCTTTCACTGAAAATCTTCAATTCTTTTTTCAGAATACTGTAATGAGAACTTATGTAATGTAACATACTAGTTATTTCCAGCATGAATTTTATGGATTGATAAGATTCTGTTCTTCATTAAAAATCTTTTCAAACTATTATTTTTATTCAGGAATGTTTCAGTTCGGTGCTTCAGAAACACTGAAACTGCAAGAAATTTCTACAGACAAATACCATCTAATCAGAATATTATTGTCTCCCGATCAGTATGGTGGACAGCAATACAGCCGTTGTATAATCTCAGAATGGTCTCAGTGCTTCTGTACTGTTCCTTGGTAATGGAAATTGACATCAGCTCAGTGATGTTAGAGTGATTCATATGAATTGGGAAAAATTGTTTGCCATTACAAATGGAGGGAAAAAAAGTTCTCCAAAAGGTATGTTTGAATATCAAAGTAATTTACCTGAATAACTGAGAATTGTAAGATTTTTGTCTTTATGTGAAAGCTGAAGATAACAACAGTAACTGTACTGGACACTAGATTCAATCTTGCACAACTGCTATCTTTGCATAATGATATTTTTTATATACTTTGTCATCTTGAAATTCAGTACATGGACAGTTTTCAATAGCTTAATCTTTTTTTTTTTTCTTTTTTCAATGTTTCTGTTTGCATGGGGACCACTTTACATCATTTTAAGTTAAAATGTTTCTTACAGATGCATGCTCCCTATGCGAAAGCATGGGTAGATAATACATATAACCAATGGTAATATGCAGACTACTTTTATTGTTAAATATAACTTCAAGGTTCTTGTCACTTTAATATGTGCCAAAGCAGTAAATTTCTTTTTTTTATAGGGTATTTCTTTAGTATCTTAGTTTATCTTCTGTTGGACTGAAACTTGTTCATACTCAGTCTAGCATAATTTCCCCTGCAGAATATAACTGAGGTAAATAGAGATTATTCATTTTCTTTTTGTTTCATTGCAAATATCAACCCACACTCTCACCATGAATATTAAAACTTTATCCTGCTAGCACAGTAATTTAAAAGTAATTAAACATTGCACATAATTGAATGACAAGCATATCTCTGATAAACACTTTGAAGATCAGTTTTTATACTTATGTATAAACAGTCCTGACTGTTAAAGATAGTGGAAGTTTTTAGTGGTGATCTTAATACAGTCAGAGCTTCTTTGATTTGGTGAAGCTCCACCACTCAAGGCTTGATTAAGAACTGTAAATCTTAATTATACTGCAGATCGCCAGTCAAACCTTAACTCATAAACACGTATATATGCACCTAACAAGACCTAGATATTTCACACAGATAATTTCAGTGCCTGTTTCTGGATGCTTTGCTTCTGAAGGAATGAAGAATTTCTCAAGAACTTTTAGTCCCAAAACAAGACTGAGTGTTTAAGATGTCAGAAAAGAATCTGCGAAAGTCATCACATGATATAGGAATCCATCTAAGGAAAAAGCAATTATAAGGACTTAACTTCATTTTAAACATGGGCTTTTTAAGATAAGAGATTCCTTTCCCATCTGTGTGGTACACATAGAAGGTGCATGGTTCTCATGTCAGTGGCACAAACCTTGCATGCTTCTGTTGTCAGATCACATAATGAAGCATATGAAAGTGTAGCACTTCCATCAGAAAAAAGTGTATATATGCTCCTGCTATACTGCTTAACACTACTGTTTCTCTCTGTTTCCCTCCACGTGAGTCAAGGAAGAATGGGAAGCCACTGGCTGTGTTTTCTTGGGAGGTCTGAATTCCCAGTGCGATAGCAACCTAGTGGAAGATGGAAACCAAAGTCAATGGCCAACACCAAAAAACTCAGCTCCTCGGTTAAATTTGCACATATTGCAGGATTTAAGTGCCCTTTTATGGGTGGTTGTTTTCACTCCATTGATCACAGCCATATATATATTGTGCTGCCCAGCGCTATAGTAGAGGATGCCTGCTTAATAGTAACTTTGTTGCTATTGTGTTTTATTTCGGGAACTTTCTGAATACTCCGTTTCCTCCTATGGAGAGGTTCGGACTTTGAGGAATAGTATCTGCGAATTTTTGTATCAACATCAACCCTTTCATCACTATTTTAATTTTAACCCACATTGATCAGGGCAAGAAGTCACTGTAAGGTGAGGGCATTTTGATAGGCTTCAGGAGATGAATTTTTGGTTCTGTTCAGAACCAGCAGTTGTTTTCTGATGTCTCGCCATACAGCATAATTTGGTAGGTTCACCTTTCACTCTCAAGTCCCATTTGGGCTGGGTAGGTAGGTTGATAAAGATTTCAGACTGATTGAACTCCTATTGTCAGTGACATTCATGCTCTTAGTATAAGCAGAAGCCTTAAATGTAAATCCAGCATAAATCATTAATATCTCCCATCTTGCAAAGAATATACATTGTACTGTGGCTTATCTCTAAAAATAAGTTTTTCTCTCTAAGTTCAGTCACTGATTTCTTTCACAGAAATGTGGAAAAGGATGTAACTCACTGTAGTTAGGCATACAAACGTATTCTCCTTCACTTTCCAGTTTCCATGGTAACCCATCAAAACTAATAGAGGCCAACAGAACGTCATGTTCGGATACAGAACAGTAATACAAAAGGTTCAATTTGTAGTTCAAAATGAAAGGCAAATTATAGTGTGTTAAAATCATTCTTATAAGTACATGTTTAAAATGTAAAAGTTTAGGTAGAAAACTTTAATGTTTCATAGATTATATATACAGACACAGCCCTCATAGAAGCCCTACAGATTTAGTGTAGAATGTTTGGGACTTTAAACAGCAATTTTTAGAGTATGGCAAAGAATTTAAGAGCAGATAAATTGCTCTATATCAAATTATGTGTTGAAGTCATCTCTATTTTCTGAGTGATTTAATTCCTTCCTACAAAGTGTGAGAGTTTGCCTAGGAGTATTACAGTAGAGATTCTGATGACTGTTGGACAGAGGACACTTTGGCAGGCAAATAAAACAGAAAAAAAAAAATGCCATCACAAAGCAAAACAAAACAAATCTCATTAAAATCTGGGCCTACATTTTTCAGGTGGAAAACATGGAAAAAAATTGCATTCTGTGAATCTTCTTAATCTGTGAATTTTACTTAAATCAACACAGCTCCAACAAAATTCATTCAGCTGGACATCATTCAGCTGCCAGGCAAAAATCTAGCTGTAAGTTTAATCAATAGGTGAAAGGAAATTTATGTAGATCAAACGGAAAACTGGGACTGACTTGGTAAGGATGTATTAGTTTGACATATATGAAAGATAACACTGCTGCCAAAGATTGAATTCTCTCTTCCAACTCTTTCCTCCACTTATATAGCCTTCCACAGAGCTCTTTGCAGCTCAATGGTGAATTAAGTAGGGACATTGATTTGTCTGAGAGGGTTCTTTTTCTAAGTTCTTTTCAGGTGGATGTCTTGTCTGTGTTAGGTCAAATGCTTGTGCTGTCACAATAAAAATGGGGGAAATGAAAGTAAAAAGCCAAGATAAATGGAAAAGAACTTTAACTGGTAGTTCTTGCTTAAATGGACTTCAAATAACAGCACAAGGTTTAGTTATTTTAGTGATGACCATCAATAAAGAACAAACATCATTGTAACAAATGAAGTTATTCTTAATGTGGCAGAGATACATTTTGTCATATCCCTGTGTCTTACATCATCTAACATAGCTAGTAAGTTATACACATTTCTAGACTCTTAAACATTTAATATTTCACTGCAGTTTTGAGAAGTCAGTATTCTACAAGGATTTATAAGCACCAATTTTCTTGAAAGTAGACTCAAGTAAAAACTGTTTATCTACTTAAAGTTTTGTCAAGGCCGAGTTTATTCACTGTTCTATTCCTAGCTTGGAATATCAAATGGGAGATTACCTTTTTCTTGTTTATCATCACCTGTTTTAAGCAAGGAGGCTTTTGATGACTGAAAGAAAAAGTTTATTGAGATAAGTGTTTAAAAGAATATTTCATATCTTTAAATGTGACAGTTGTGTACCATGTCATGAAGAAGATTGATGGAAGTCTGACCCAGGTCATAGATTTAAGACATGTAAAGATCAACAAACAAGATGGACATTTTTTCCCAATTAATGACCATCTATTTAACCCAAATTGCTTCTGAGGACCATTAAGCCATTAACCCTAAGAATTAGTCTGCTGTACTGTAACCTTTATAAACTGAAAATAAAAATATCTGTTCTGCCTGTTCAGTTTCAACTCGTATGTACAGAGCAGACAGTGCATCTGTACAAATTTAATAATCTGACTCATCTCAGGTCTTCTACTCAGTTTAACATGTTGGACAATGAAATATGAATACAGTCTTGCAAACAGTTTTGTAATAGGGGAAAAGAAGAAATACACTATTCATAAAATTAATGCAGCTTTAGCAAAATCCAGGTTTCCTTAACATGTTTTTTGGAGATGTCTCTTGTGATCATGGATGAAATAGAATAATTCTTCTTTCAGGCAAGAAAATTAGATCTCAAATTTATTTCTGACTTTCACAGATTTAAAATGTTAACTGTCCTGAAATATTCTTAAGGACACCAGTGGTGCTCCTTATCCATCTGACATCAGTTTTCACTTCATTAGTAAACACACTTCATGCATGCCACTTAAAAAAGGAAAAAAAAAATTCTAGAGTGAAGTTCTTTGCCTAATTTATGCTGATTTTAGTTACTCACTGAAGGAAAGCTCCACCACTAAATGATGTCTGAACATATCCTACACATCTAATATGCTGTTTTAGGAGACTGTCTGGCTACCATACTTGTGCAATAACTTGTATCCATCAGCAACATTTAGTTTTTTCTGAATTTATGGAGCTAATCACCATCCCTAACTCTGACAGCCAATAAAGAGACATTTTTACACAGTGTAGTTTGTTATTCACTAACTCAGAGGACAATTGATTTCTTTTCTTCCCTTCCCTTATTGTCCTGGTTTCGGCTGGGATAGAGTTAATTTTCTTCCTAGTAGCTGGCATAGTGCTGTGGTTTGGATTTAGTAGGAGAAGAATGTTGATAACACACGGATGTTTTAGTTGTTGCTAAGTACTGCTTATGCTAGTCAAGGACTTTTCAGCTTCCCATGCTCTGCCAGGTACAGGAGAAGCTGGGAGGGGGCACAGCCAGAATAGTTGATCCAAACTGACCAAAGGGCTATTCCATACCATATGATGTCATGCTCAGTATATAAACTGGGGGGGGGGGGAGTTGGCTGGGGGGCAGCAATCACTGCTCAGGAATTGGCTGAGTATCAGTCGGTGGGTGGTGAGCAATTGCATTGTGCACCACTTACTTTGTATATTATTATTATTATTATTATTATTATTACTACTACTACTATTATTTTACTTTATTTTATTTCAATTACTAAACTGTTCTTCTCTCAACCCAGGAGTTTTCTCACTCTTACTCTTCCGATTCTCTCCCCCATCCCACCAGGGCAGGGGGAGTGAGGAAGCAGCTGTGTGGTGCTTAGTTGCTGGCTGGGATTAAACCACAACACTTATAAAGAATCCATTCTTTGACATGTTTAGCTTTCTGATATCAGCTGCAAAATTACTAGTGAAAATATGACTACTGCCTAACATCCACAAATTATAGGTTTGGCAAATGAATACAGCAGTAACACAACTTTCAATATTAGCCTCTAATGAGAGTGTGAAAATAGGAGTGAAAAATGGAAACATCACAAATATGCTTTGCAGATGCTTGCCATTGTCATCTTAGGAAACTACAAAGAAAATGGTAGTAGCTCAGGGAAGAAATCATTTTAATAGTCAAATACAGGGAGATTATTTCAAGGAGGATAATAAAAAGGTGAAACAAGAATTGTCAGAACACTGAACAGAATAAGTAATGGAAAGAAATGTATACCAAAAACTATCAACAATGAGCATTATTATACTGGATATTGGAGAAGGAACTACATACCTCATTTGAAAGATTTGAGGGACCAACCTCACATATGGAAATACCCTCTTCATTAGGCTAGGTAAGACTGGGTGGAAATACATTTCGCTTTCACCCATACGAAACATACCTCACAGGACAAGGAAAAAAGACAGATGGAAGGATATCACCCTCAAGTTTAGAGAGTTTGCAAAGGATGAGTGAAGGTCCTGATTCCCATAGCTCTCTCTAGACTATTCCTATTTTTTTATGGCTCTTCCAGTCTATGTGAAGACATAGAAAGCCTCAAGAAAATCCATAATTCTCTCAAGAGAAGAAATAATTTATGGAGTCATATTTCATATCTGTTTTCTGCTTGACTTAGGTACTGGGTACACAGTGATTTTCAAGCCCTGTTTTATCCATATAAACTGCATAAACCTGATTTTGTTATCCAGTTTGTGACAGGTACACTCTGTGCCCCCACCCCCCCCCCCACCCCGAAGATGGAGCTGTTAACATGGTGATTACTGTCTTTTAGTTCCTCATTTTTGCACATTTTATGCTCTACTGTGCCTGTAGGCATGCGCACACCTTGGTTGAATGCTGACCATCGCACACACACTAGGGTGCCGTGCCCCCAGGCACTTTTTGCCCTCCGCCCTGCCCTCAGGATCCTGAACTCCACCTTCTCATGCTCACTGCAGCCAAGGCTGCCTTTGACCTTCATATCCCCAATGAGCCCCTCATTGTTGGTGAGTACAAGGCCCAGCAGTGCACCTCTCCTCATTGTCTCCTCTATCACTTGGAGGAGGAGGAAGTTATCATCAATGGACTCCAGGAACCTCCTGGATTTCTTATGTCTTGCTGTGTTGTCCCTCCAGCAGATATCAGGGTGGCTGAAGTGCCCCCTGAGGGCCTGCAAAAGTGAGGTCGCTCCTATCTGCCTGTAGAGGACCTGATCTGCTTGTTCTTCCTGGCCAGGTGGCCTATAACAGACACCCACTATAATGTCACCCATACCTTTCCTCTTTTTAAACGTAACCTATAAGCTCTCAGTGTGCTTCTTATCCATCCCTAGCCAGAGCTCCATGCACTCCAGCTGCTCTCTCACATAAAGGGCAACTCCCCCTCCTTATTTTCCCATCCTGTGTTTCCTAAAGAGCCTGTGTTCATCCATTGCAACACTCCAGTCCTAGCAGACATCCCACCATGTCTCTGTGATCCCAACAAGATCGTAATCCTGCAACAGCACACAGATCTCTAACTCATCATGTTTATTCCCATACTGCATGTATTAGTGTCTTGATTAGCAAAAGCTGAGTCATACTTTACTGGTGCTGTGACAGCAAACTTTAAAATGAGAAGTCCATGAACACCCATTTTAGGTACATCTTTATTGCAGCATCATAGCTTTTCCTATCAGGCACTGTAGCAACTCTGAAACCATTCAGTTAAAACAATGAGAACTTGTTTAGGAAATGAAAAGAAGGAAAGGAAAATTCCAACTTCTTTTCTGTACAAGAGTATTCTATAGCATTTCAGAAGGAATATGGTTCTGTCCATTTTCCATGGGTTTTCTGCAGCTTTCTTGTTTCTAACCATATGCCAAAAGGACACTCCCTTTCAAGAGAAAGAACAAATTAAGAAAACCCTGAACATTCTTGACAAAAAAAAGGAACATTGTTGTCTTCTTATTCTTCCAGCCCCTCAAAATAAGTGCTTTAAAGGATTCCTCAATAAAAGATTAGAAAAGTGAGGGCAAAACTCTTAAAAAGTGCAAAATAGAAGGTTTTTCAAATCATTGCCTCATGCTTGTTTTTAGAAAAACTTTCTAGGTATTGTATCATCATTTCCTAGGCAATTTATTGGTTTATATATTTGAATGGTTTACATAATTGAGTGAGGATATTATCTCATGCTATTTTTAGCAGGGTTACTTATATTTTTTATTTGTAACTGTGTGGAGTAATTGCTGGAGGTGACTTGGACAATAGACTTAGATTTACGATTTCAAGAAAGGCACAGCATTGAAGAAGCAATCCGGGTGGTATGCAGCTGGAATTGATTCCACAGGAAGTTCCCCAAGCCTGTAATCTTGGATGTCACAACCCAGGGGAGCCTGGTGTGCTGGTTCTAAGAGGAACTGCCCAGGGGGTGGAGTGGTGTGGAGACACCACAGCCAAGCCCTGCGATAAGGGAACTCAGAGGGGCACCGTGGCACTGATAAGCTGCCTAAGTGGTACCCTGAGTCAACAAACTGTCATGATGTTGACAAGATGCTGACCTTTTGGTAAACTCTGCTCATTATAATATCATTATAATACCAAAAGACACCTCCAGCCCAAACCCTATCCGCCTCCAAGGTGAGACCACTCCTCACTGAGCCTGCACTCTGAATTTTTCCTAGCCTATACCTTTAAAGCGAAGCGAGAAAGTTTTATACCAATCATAACAAAGTATGTATGACTAGAGTCACTCAAGCTCCACCTGAAAGGTAAAAATTAGTATAAATTAGCCTAAGAGAGAGGGGATGTTATGGAAGATACCATCGCATACCACTCTGACCTCTGGGATCAGTCGACGGGCTGAGCCTCTCTTTCCCCTCCCCCATCGGGACGCCTTTGGGTAAGAATCTAACACTTGATTATACCAAGTGCCTCCCCAGGAAACTTAGAAACCTCTATAGAGTCACTTTATGTCTTTTGATGCATCTGTGTTATTCTAACCTTTGGCAATCGTAGGTGCCTTGCAGTCAGTGAATTTATCACTGGTAATCCAAAGAACCTGTGTGTCTGTTGCTTTAATAAATTGCTTTGATTTATTGGTCTAGCTGTGATAGTGGTCATTGAATGCGACCAGACGCTTTAAGTGTGGCCGTGATAGTTCATGCAGCACGACTAGACGAAAGGTGCCTACGTTATTTGTGAATCTGTAATCGTGATAGTCCAGTGCACTGAACGCGACCGGACTTATAATGATAAATTGGGTACCTTCCAAAGCCTCTCTTGATGCAACAAACTGTGTTAATATATACAATGCTTTCAGTTTGGAATTTATTATCAATTCAATTTCTTTCAGTTACAGTGTAAGTTCATAGAATGAAAATGTTTAAAAGCCATACTAGCAGCACATGTATTTTGGTTTTGTAATTTAAGATGACTCTGTTGACTGGGAACTTGGTGTCCACTCATTGCAATGAGATAGCCTCCACTCACAAAGGGAAACTACTTGAACATTCCTTCGTCACACTATTGTAACTACTGACCGTATCTAGTACAATTAATTTAGCAATTTGCAACATGACTAAAGGGACATACATGCCGCACAGACACCTAAGTAAATTTGTGTCTGTTCTTGAGTTGACTCTAGAAAAAAGGTGGTTGAGAACTTCTCTGCTATAAGAACAATTCCAATAGCCTTTACCTATATAATTTATTTCCCAAAGTACCCTCAGAAACAGGCTGTGGGTTAGATTCATTTTTCTAACAGCAGTGTAACAGTACCAGCTCACTTTTTTTCCAGGTGTCCTTTTCCTCTCCTTTATTATGTGACCAGATATATACCTGTAGATGGGGAAGGGGATCTGGACTGATTAGAAAAGGCAGGAAAAATTAAGGTAGCTTTCAGTCAGATCCTGAGAAGCCAAATAACTGCATGCCATAGGCTGGCTGCATTGTCCTGGTGGGGCACCCAAATAAAAATCAGTGGTGTAAGTACAGCAGTAGTTAAAAGTGCTTTTTATAAGTATGACTTTTTTTTTCTTTTGAGCGTATAAATAATTCTGATACATGCCAGGTTCTTCCTAACACTTAGCAAAAGCCAGTAATATTGAATTATGTGAAAAATCTTATTTGAAAATGTGAAAAATTTTATTTTTAAGGCAAAGATATGAAGAATAGAAAAAAACATTCCTAATAACTTGTAGGTCTCATTTGATAAAGTTATATAGAGATTTGTGGGGTTTTGTTTGGGGTTTTTTGGGGGGTTCTTTTGTTTGTTTGGGGAGAGTGTTTGTGGTTGGGTTAGTTGGGGTTTTTTTGCGTGTGTGCTAACTTTTAAGACTTACTCTATAATTTGGTTTTGCATAGTTAGGGTTTTAAATAGCAATGTGCTACCCCGTCACTCTTTCTTTGCAACTAAATGGAGCTGTGTTTTCTAAAATGAAAAATATGCTATTTAACTTCATTTATGTATATGCCTGTGTGTATGTAAAACTATTAATAACATTTCTGTTCTTTACATCTTTACCATGATACTTACAAGGAAGAAAGCTCTTTGTTTGTCAAGGGTTCCTGCAGCTTGTGCCTTACCTGAAATCATAATCCTTTTTTTTTTTTTTTTGACCTGATTATCATTTCTATGGCAACCAATTGTAATATCAAAATGGAACATTTTGCCTTCAAGTACGGAATAAGCAGCAGGATGTGATTAATTCTTAAAGTGCAAGGCTATTCTGAAAACTGTCTACAAAAATAGTATTGTCACATTCAATGGGTTTTTTCCCCCCATAATTTCTCAATCAAATTCATTCAGTTTACAATTGAAATGCTTTTCTGACTGCCAGCCCTTTAAATTAGGGCTGGGATTTGGAAGCTTATTTGTCTTCTATCTGACTCATGGATCACCAATAATAAAGATTTTTGCAGGTCAAGTATTGCCTTCAGATTCACCTGTGCAACTCCATTACTTTCAGTCAGGTTGCATAAATGTAACTGAAAGCAAAACACTAAAAATAGTGGAACTGAAAAATAGTCTTGCAACTGGAACTTCTAGTTAATCGTTGTATTGATTATGTTCAAGCCAGAAAATTATGCAGTGCACTCTCCCAGGTCTGTATTGTTTCTGTCTGCTTAAAATTAATTTCTGTTTATAAGACGTCCCTGTTGACAAGTTCGACTATACACAAATAACAGGCCCAAGCAACGGACTGTTTTCACAAAGTCAATTTTGAGACAGAAGATGAAATTCTGTTTATGAGGTATGCTTTGTATTTTTAAAAACCTTTTGTCTTTTCCCGCTTGTTCTTTTTTTCCCTTTGTAAATAAAAGTTTCCTATTGTCATCTCCAGATAGAGAGTACTCTGTCCACCTGCATCCTGGTAGAACGGGGTTGCTAGAAACGTCAGTGATTTCTTAGTTCTCTTGCAGTTCTCCATGAAGTACAAGATGTCAGGGGCCTGAGGGTAACGAAAGGCATTGCTTCCCCTGCCCAGCCTTTCCCGGGGCTCCCCCAAGCTGCCCCTAGCCCACGACCCCTTTTCAGCCCACTGGGGCCATCTGTCCCTGCCCCAGCTATGCCAGCCTGCAGCTCCCCACAGCCCTGCCCTGTTCAGCCATGGAGGTGCCCAATGCTCAGGGCTGGTGTTGACCCCCGTGCCCCCCTGGCTCCCCTGCTCCTGGCTGAGGCAGTGGGATGGGCTGTGACAGCCCCCCACCCCAGACTCCCAGCCCCCAGGGAGCCCCCAGCCCACGCAACACCTTAACACGAGACAGTGACTTTGCTGTTTGGCACTGGGCTTCTTTTATTAGTTTTCAGTTAAAGACGACAACTTTTAAGACTGGTGCAATTATAATTCAGTAATTATGGTGTTGATTTTATTTGGCTTGCCTAAAGCAGCCACTGAATTTTTAAGTTCTCCTGATAAAGGGAATGCTAAAATATTTAAGGCAGCAGGATAGGAATATACCCTAATACAAATGAAAAACAAGCTTGAGCATCTAAGAGCAGTTTTCATTTAAGTGAAAGCAGAATTGAGATGGTAGTTGGATCGTTGGAGAGTTCATACTTCACATTTTGCTTACAAGCAAGGCTAGTAATCAGTGGTGGGTGTTTTGTCTCTGGACAAAATGTTGAAGAACCTGTTTATGCATTAGTCCTTGGCCTTCACAGATGACTTATCAAATGACTTCACATTCGCTAATCTTGATAAAAGTTTTCTTGCAATTTGTACATGGATTAAACTGAATGAAAAGGTCTACTTTTCTATACAGGTTCCAAATGCACACCTTTAGGATAGGTATTGCACTGTTCAATTTTTTTTAAAGATATGGGGTTCTGCACTTTTTTTTTTTTTTTTTTTTTTTTACATAGAGAAGCATTTAGAGTAATCAGAGAAAGGATTGGAATGATACTCAGATCTGGATTCAACATTCATTCTGTCCCCAGGTTAAAGCATGGATATTAGTAACCTACTTACTTTTCAGAGCTCCAGTTTCAGGTGTGTAAAATACATTTTAATCTAGTATATCCTAGAACTCTTTGGTATATCTGTGACCTAATATTACATGTCTAAAAGTTAGTTGTTCAAGTCAAAGCAAATCATGTTGTCTTTCCTGTATACTTAGTAGAAGCAAATAAAATCCTTTAGAGAATGCTTTGTCTTTCCTTGGACATCTATTTTAGGGTAACATGAATCATTTGAAGGTGGCTATATCTCTCCATTAACTATAAAGAAAGCTTAGAATTACTATCTTTGGCTTAGGCAATGAACTATTAAGCACCTAATATTAAGGCCTATTAATCCAAATTTAGGTGAGATTAATTTGTTTGGAACTCTCTTAATAAGTCTATACATTTGGTTGAACCCTGCATATTGCTTCAGCTGATCAGATGCTTAAATCTCTTATGACACGACTCGTTATATGCAACTTTTTTATCTGCTCTGGGCTTGAGATAAAAAGTGGTTTTAAAAGTTAAATCTAAAATTGTCATTGTTAAATCTATGTCAAATATTTGAGATACATTAATTATACCATGAATAATCTAAACACATTAGAACTAAACAGACAAAGAGCAGGATAGGATAGGGATAGAAAAACTGCATGATACCTATGTTTCTGTGCTATTAGAATTGCTTGCAGAGGCTACTTGCAACTTTCATTTTGAGGAACAAACTTTAATTTTTAAGACTGTATTAGTACAGGCTATTCTAGCAAGCGCTTATTGCTCACTTAAAACTTATTTCTTGTCTCTCAGATGCAAAGATACAGTCACTTGGGCACAAAATGTACACCTTCATCCCAGTACAAAACATAATGAGGCAGTGTGCTGGGGCAGGGGGAAACCTTTATTTCATGACTGGGTATTTTGAACATGCCCAGGCTTTGGAAAGACTTGAAGGCAATGTTTTACTGCTGTGAGCAAGGCTTCCCTTACTTCATTAAGTGAAACCTGATTCATATTCTTAAAATTTAATGGAAAATTAATCCAGTGGTCACTTTGGCCACTTTCCAGTGAAATACACAGTTCTGGCACTGTCTCTTTGATTGAGACCAGCTTGCACAGACTGGCCATGCTGACAGTGTTAAACAGCTTTGGACTCTGTAGCAGGATGGTCACCTCCAGTCTGCTTTTTGGAAATAAGTCTGGTCTGTGCTAACTCCTAGCTGTGTCCTGAGTGTGCTAGCTAGCAAAGGTGAAAGCCATGCCAATGATAATGCTAACAGTAGAGCAGTGTGGATCATCACTGGCCAGTGCTTGCACCTCTGTCCTGGCCTTATTTAGTTTATTAGCATAGATGTAGTGTCAGGGGCTGAGTTATGAAGCTAATCTATAGTCATTGGAAAGACTAGCCCTCTCAGAGGGTGCTTCAGAGCTCTACTGTAAGGTACTGACACTGAATCTAGAAGGAGATTCAACTAAATCAAGTTTAGGTACCTCTTTTCTCCAAGCCTTCTGCTGAGACCACACTCTTGCTATTTCAATTACTAATTACACAAAACATCATGCATGCATAGGGCTCTCACTGTTTCTAATAGGAGCACCTTCCAAACCACAAGGAGCACGTTTTATTGATAGTTACAAATAAATAATCCAAATTATTTGAAGTTACATTTTTCTTTCATTTCTATTCCAAAAAAAATGCCTTTAGCTGTTCTCTGTAAAAATCTTTAACTACCTAGATGTACTATCATCAAAAGTTTCCCTTAAGGGGGAAATTTTCCTCTCAATTATGAACTCTTCAGGTCTTTTCTCATGTTTAAGAAATGTAATGTGATGGATGAGTAATTTATCATGAAAGTAGTGTCAGGGCCTTGAGGGCACCATCAGCCCTGACTGTCTCTGCCCACAACCCCTGGGGGTCCCCCCATCTTGCTCATGGCCCAGGACCCCATGTCAGCCCCCTGGGGCTGTCAGCCCCTGCCCCAGTGATGCCGCAGTAGGGTTGGTGTCCTACTGTCCCCACAGCCCTGCCATGCCCAGCCATAGGTCCTGCTGAGCTGGGCCCACCTATGGGCCTACATCGCACCCTGGTATTGGCCCATCCCCAGGGAGTTGCCTGATACCCAGGGCTGTGAGATGGGGGCTCCCCCAGTGCCCCACAGCCTGCCCTGCCCCTTGGCTGGGGGTCCTGCAGGCCCAGGAGCCTCACGCAGCTTTCAGCGCCAAACAACTTTATCCCCTAACTTACATAGATGATTGCTGATCCTATGCAAGAGCTATGTTTTGATTTTCTTGTGCTTATTTAGTCATAATCAAATGCTGCATTAGTGTATGCTTTTCTTGCCAATAAGGAGTTATTTCCCTTGGTAGCAGACAGTCACACTATTATCTTTTTTTCAAGGAACCCAGGCTACATCCTTGATCTGAGCTGTAAACTCTCCTGGTAATAAGGATATTATCATAGGTCTTAGTATAAAACGCCTGCACATTTTGGTGCTTGCCATTCTTGTTTTGCCTGGTCATCCTCACTGTCCTCTGCATGCTGGTGTGTCTGATCAGGATAAATAGAGAGGAATACATTCTGCCAGTGGAAAACTTCTGACTCTTTCAGTGATACAGGTGTTTGCAGGACGGTCCCTCCACCACTGACAGCAGAGTTGTGGCTAAATTGCTCAGGCTGCTAATCATGGTAGGATCGTACTAATAAAACCCTAAAGTTTTTCATTCACTATTATGTTGTTTGATCACCTAACACTAACTTACTCTGTGGTTTAGACAAATGATGCTTGATAATTTGGTACATTTTATCCAGTGTGATACTCGTAAGCGGTCAATGTTCTCCAGGGCCTTCCCCAGCTTAAGGCAAAGAGTAAGACAAATAAATGATGCTACTAACAAAGTCCTTTTAATATGTCACACTACTCTTTCAAAATCAGAGCTGAATATTTAAAAAATGGTTTTATTAAATTGCTCTTTCAGTACCAGATCCATTTGTCCTCCTAAACTGAATGCCAGAGAAGAACTGGCAGTCTTAAAATGACAGAGACCCATCATTTGTGTTAAATGATTTTTATAATAACCAGTATAGGAGATAGAAAACTCCTGTATGTCTTAAAGTGTGATGAAAGATGTCATCAGCTCCTGCATAAGCCAAATGAATACTGAATTGTCAAGCTTAATTTTTTTTCCTATTTCTTCTTGTGTCAGACAGTCTGAGAAGTCTACGTCTCTCACCACACATCACTGCATCTTCTCTTCCTACCCATTGCAAGACGTTGCAGGATACTTGTCAGGCCAGGCAGCCTGATCCATAAGCCTAAATTAATGAGCTAAGTAGGACTAACGCTCAAGTGAAATTCTGTTGTACACTCCTCTAGCATGTTTAAGTGTGAGTATGCTCCTCACCATGCTTTTGGCCAATGCCCAGTAACAGTCTCTTAGACAATGGTCAAGTATGATCACAGATACTGTGAGTCAAGAACTTACCCTCACGGACAGTGCAGATGAAGCTATTTATGAGGGGAAGAAAGTTTGCCAAACTGGAGCAAACTGCTGTAACTCAGGGTCAGACAGCAGATTGTAGTCTGCTTTATTTACTCATACAAACACAACCATAGGCAAAGAGGCAATGAACTGTAATCATTGATGGGTAGTACAGCATTCAGAAAGACATTTTATTTGTCAAACCAAAATACCATGTTTTCACTTCAAAAAACACTAAGAGGTTTCATTAAGCGTCTTTTATTTCCGAACAGTGTTCATTTTC
This sequence comes from Pelecanus crispus, assembly GCF_030463565.1. Classification (NCBI taxonomy): domain Eukaryota; kingdom Metazoa; phylum Chordata; class Aves; order Pelecaniformes; family Pelecanidae; genus Pelecanus; species Pelecanus crispus. The sequence continues at coordinate 83,817,029 of NC_134645.1, forward strand.
ACCAAAAGAATCTCCTTTTAATTTCTGAATTTGTGCACCTGATCTTGGAAACATGCAGAGGTCCAATAAAAATTTTTAATTGGTGTGTACCTATGAACTTCTTGCTCTTGCAGAGCCTTATATTTTCAATAGAGAGCAGTGGATGGGAGCAAAAGAGAGATTAAGACTAGGAATAGGTGGAAATTCTCTGAAGTTGAAAAGAGTTTTATGAGTTCTTGTCTAATTCCCCTTTCTCCTCTTGAAGACAGATACTGGGGAAATACTTGTGTACTTCTTTGGTTTGTCTGTTATTTCTTAAACATTTAGGTTTAGAGTTTACCTCAAATGAAGACCCTCTCCCAAACACTAACATGCAAAATAAGAAAAGATATATGAAGAATGTCTCACTGATATAACAACATCTCTATCTTATTTGTCAAAATCAATGCAGATTTATAATTTTTATTTTACTTCTCACCGTGTTCCTTATTCAAAAATACCTACCTACAAATTCCCCCAAAATACTCTCATTCAAACACCACTGTAGCAAAACAAAATGATATGCCAATATAAATACTTTACTAAACACATGTATAATATGAGGAATGAAAGTGAGAATGAGTGTAAATGAATGATTATGTTTCTAATAGATGTTTAAACCGCATACTACATTATTGTATAAGTGACTGGGACTCATTCAAAGATTTTTATACAGTGCATCAGACACATGGTATACAATTTATTAACTATTTTTTAGATTAAAAGAAAAAATTTACATTTCATGCAATATATTTACCCCTAAACCAACAGAAACAGGAATAGTCTGTGGGACTGTTGTTTGAATCCTGCTCCAAAATGCTTAGGGGTAAAAGTTCAAAGAATATAAAAAACTTCATCTGGCCACCACTTTGTTCTCTTACTAAATCTCCAACATTTTTTGAGTTAGGGGCATTTTAATTAATGTCAATGGAGGAAACTCTAGGACTATATAAGAGCATAAATGTTAAATCTCCTATGAGTTATTCACATTAAAAGCCCTTACCAAGTGTTAATGAAGAATATTGTCCTGAGACCAGTTTGAATGTTAAACTCATTTACTTCTTCAACCCATTACTTCTTCAGTTGTTGTTTCGTTGTAAAATAACAGACTTCTCCAGGAAACACAACAAAACATTTTAATCATATTGTAATTTTCCTGTTAGAAATATTTGGCCTAATCACTGTATAATAAGACTTCAAGCATGTGATACACACATAAATTTCTATGTAGTAACAAAAAAATTAATTGTTCAGGTATTCTGCTATTAACTTTTCACACTATCTTAATATAGTAATTTTTAAAACTGTCTGTTTCTGATCCACTGAAATCAGTGAATTATTGAGAAATATGATCATCCATGAAAATAAAAGTAGCAAGTTTTATTCCTTTGAAATATGCATCAAAGTTATACATTTTAAAAGAAACTCCTACATTCATCTTAATTTTTTTTATTATAGTCCACAGAAGACACTAACTGCAGTCATAATAGTAAGGGGGAAAAGAGTTACTCAAAATGTCTTTTTATTTAAATCTAGATAAAGATGAAAAATGTAAAATTCATTTCCAGACAACAATACTCATTTTAAGATACCCTTTTAAAACACTTGGTGCAATTAAGGTACTGGTCAAGAAGTTGCTCCTCTGTTCAGCTATCATCTCTCTCACAAATTTCTTTCATTAGTATAGTTCAGTCACTTCATCTCAATTCCCTGTTTGGAAAAGAGCAGTGAAAATCCTATACCTAGCAAAAGTAAGAAAGAGAGAAAGAGTTCATGTGCATCTGACATTGTTCCTTCAGTTGTGTTTATATAGCTGTGGTGGGTTGACCTTGGCTGGATGTCAAACGCCCACCAAGCTGCTCTATCACTCTCCCTCCTCAGCTTGACAGGGGAGAGAAAATATAATGAAAAGGCTCATGGGTCGAGATAAGGACAGGGAGATCACTCAGCAATTACCGTCACGGGCAAAACAGCCTTGATTCAGGGAAATTAATTTAATTTATTACCAATCAAAATCAGAGTAGGGTAATGAGAAATGTATTGGGCTTGCATGACTGAACTTAGATAAAGTCAAAATCTTCTACAAGGCATTGGACATTAAGTGCCAATAAAAGTTAGTTGGACTTTGATCTGGGTCATCAAAATTATTTCAACACCTAATCTACTGGCAGTACAAATATTTCCAAGTTCCTGTGCTTCATGATCTTCTGAAAATGTTGCTCATAGTCATTTTGTAGTTGACAAGAAAAAAATTAAAGTATATTAAAGAAGGAGAAAGAGGAACAAGAGAAAGAATAGAAGATGATGACATTCTTGTACTTAGACAATAAAATGACATTCCGGTATATTGTGCAGCTCAGTGCTATTAAGATTCACTGGGCAATGAATTATTCAAATTTTAAATTTTTTTTGAATCAAGACAACACTTTGTTAAAAGATGCATGCTTTTTCCTTCAAGGTGAATTATCCTTTCACTTTTTAATGTTTTAAGTGACAATAATCCAAGATAATATGAGTCTGTGCATAAAAATGTAGAACCTCATGCATCCATACTGTGTGGTAATTTTGCTTCAGTATTATGTATTGATTTATATGGTCATCCGTAAGGAAAATATACAAAGAAAGGACATGGTGAAGTATTCCAAACACAGGCAAAATTCTTATTAATGTCAGGCAGATTTCAGGCATTTTTAGGAATACAGTCTGTTTCTTTTGACTCATCCTCCATAAACACATTTTGTTGTAGATAGAATAACAACAAATGTCTGACTCCATATCCACCTGTAAAATTTTAAGTATCTGTAATGATATTGAAATTTTACAGTCAAAATGCATCTCTTGTTCTTTTATACAGTGACTCCTTTACAAGTAATAATACCAAGCCAACATTCAGAGTAATAAATATAAGAATCTGGTCCATAGCCAGTAGCAATTTCTCCTTTAACTCAACGGGCTTCAGATCGTGTTACACAACAGTAACAAAATCTGTTATGTTTATTTCTTCACACTGAAGGATGTGGGTTTTATGTATGTGAATGTCTAAATGTTTTGAGGCATTTCATAAAAGTTAAATAATGTTATGACAACCACTCTAAAACACAAACCAGAAACTTGTCATTACCATCTCTGTTAAGTTCTTGGTTTTAATACTACTATATTTCAGATCTTTCCTCTTGTTTTCAAATATCAAATCAAACCTCAGGATTTTCTCTTAAAATCTTGAATTTTATTGAAAAAACAATTTTTATTAAACCAAACCAAACCAAAAATTAATATCACAAAAAATTTCAAATAGTCCCACTTGCAAAGTAGTTATACATAGTTGACTTTTGGCAGAGCTTTTCTCTTCCACTATTTTCTTTCAAGATTTTACTGTACTTTAGAATTATACATATGTATATAATTATGACTATAATACTTCACTGCTACTGCTTTGGACAGAAGTTAGTTTGTGTATGCACAGATCTAATACAAACATTGTTATCTATTCTGCTCTGGAAATAATTAGTAATAAAATGGGTGAATAAATCATATATTAGACAGGATACTGCAGTTTGGAATAAAAAGTGTCTGGATAAGTGTAGTTATCACAGAGTTGGGGGAATTCTTGGAACATGACCCATACGAAGACTAAGAACTTCATGCATAGTATCTTAATGCTATGAAGGAGGCAGAGTTTGGACACTGTGAAAAGAAATAAGGAGCTCTTCCTAACAGAGTATTAATTTTTAACAGTTCAGCCACCCCTAACATCACCCCTAGCATCAGTATTTTCAGTAAATAAATTGTTAACTGTACAAATATAAAATACAATTCTCTAAGTGATGTGGCTAAAATTCTCAAAAGTAGTCAACACTGGACTAACTTTCAGGAGGAGCAGGTCACCATGCTTTAGCAGTGCTCTTTTCATGAGAGAAACCCTGTTGACTACTTCTATGAGTTAGTCATGTATCTGCAGGATATTCAAGAAAGCAAGCAACCTGTAATGAGTGGTGATTTGTTAAACTTAAGAGCCTATGAGCTATGCCAGTTTGGGGTTTAGAAATCATCTTCCATGGGAATAACATGGAAGTATGAAAACAACTTAATTTAGACTTTCAAAAAAAATTTAAAACCTCTCCCTTCTCCCTTGACATGCAAGTTTCTTTAACTGTATAATTTACAAACCGTTGTTTCATGGGTAAATTTAGGCACATGTACCTTTTTGTTTTGGAAGTAGTCAAACACTGTTGTGTTAAGACATTTATTAACCTTGTAAAAGTTATTGTATCAATCTAATTAACTGAACTTATTTGCAAACAAAGCCTTTGTGCTATCAACAATAACTAATGGTGTGTAGCTCTGTTAGATACATTCAAGATAGAGACACATAAATCTTAAGAAGTTAATAAACAGGGCTGTCACTGTAAATGCAATAATGAGAGACTTCTCTGTGAATACTTAAGAACCAAAATGTGCAGAATGTGATAGTGCCAGGAATGGTTTCCTTTCTCTCCATCCTCTCATTTCTCCATGCTGAACATATAAACTACAATGAACCTCTTCATTCATATGAGAGCCACAGTTACAGTAGCTTCTAAGATAGCTCTTTAGAAAACATTGCCACTAAATGAATGGCACATTGCAGCATCATTAAGACATGTCTCTTACTGAAATAGCAGTGAAATGGCTCTGTGGACAGTGTCACTATGGGACTTCTAGTTGCTGTTTCGTTGATACTGAGGAATAGGAACGCCCAGACAGTTAAGACATTAGGATACACTTGTCACCTTGAACAGTGAAATACTCTGGTAGTTTGGGTGACCTGAGTAAGGACACACTGACCAATTTACATAATAAGTGATCATTGTTAATATTGTTTAAACTTATTTAGTTAAGACTAAAAAAAAAGACAGAGGTAAGAAAATATCCAGCTAAAACAGTACTGAGATAGTATTAAATAAGTCTATTACTTTAACAACCACCCTAATTCCCAGTCCTTCAAGCCAGACACTGTTCTACTTAATTTCATTTTTTTCTTAAAGAAGAATATGTTGTTTCACAGTCACTTAGGTGCTATTAAGTTTCATTAAATATATTATTTTTCAGATGAAAGACAGTGAGTTTAAATGGGCAGATCCTCATTTTTATTTTTCATGTTATTGAAGTCAACTCTTGTTTCCTTGAAAATAAGAGAAATACATGGGGGAAAAAAGGTAAAAACATAGCAAATCTAGAAAATGCAATAGCCTCTTACAAACTTGTTGTTGGAAAATAGCAGTCTAAACCAGAAAGATGTAAACTTTTTAGCATTTCCAGTAAGTCCACACTGCACTGTCTTATTGGTAAAGCTATTATATTTGTGTCCAGGAAGAAAAAAGAGGCATTTACTTCTTCTGCAGTTATAACCAAGGAATAGATGACTGGTATGCTGTCTTGATCAACTAAGGTAGATTTTGTTTTAAAAGGCAAAACCAAGATAGGCAAGAAGAAAAAAGGTGCTAATTTAGAATGCAACACATGGACATGTCTCATTACAGCTAATGTTAGAAAAGAGATCAAGTGATATCTCAGGTTCAAGGCAATGAAAACTTGAAGAGCTCACTATGTATAGCAAAATGTTTGGTGAGTCTCACCTCTTCTGCCCATGCATTTCCCTTCTATCATTATTAAAAGGATTAAAGTAAAAAAGATATCTCATTGTCTCATTACTTTCTAGAATTATTTATTACTGCATCAATTGCATTCTATTGCTTTGTTTCTTACTCCCCTTGTCTTCCAGATATAGTGTTGACATGGTTCCTGGGATTTCTCAATATCTCATTTGATTTGAAATGAGTTTGCTTTTCTGGTTTTCATTTTTGATAACCTTATGGCATGTCTAATCTATCAAGTTGATCTGAACTGTTGTGCTGTGCACAACACCTATTCTCTTCTCTTCAAACCAGAGAGGCTAACAGTTTATGGAAACACTGCTTTTCTTTTTTTTCTTTTTTTTTCTTTCTTTTCTTTCTTTTTACCATAAGGAAGAAGAAATAGTATAGAGAAACTGATTATACATTTTCAAGTCTCTAATATATGAAAAATACCCTATTTCTCCTATTAGTGTAACACATTGTGGAAATAATGTAATGACAAAACATAATGACTAGGTGCCTGTAACATGTTGCAATGACTTGCTATTCATGGATAGAACTAGTAAATTCCACTCAGATGAGTTACACCACATCTTTGGCTAGGTGTAGTTTCTTTTTCATTTTCTAGTGCATTGCCCTGCACCATAAGTTCTGCAAATATGCTGTTATTGTCTTCTCCTCCTTTTCACTTTTTCATACAGATTATGAAGTGATACACTACTTTCCCAACATTATATGGCTCATTAATCTGATACATGGGTGGCAAGCCATTATAGAGATATAAAAGCGGTGTTGCTTTAAGGGGCTGGGCAGACTCATCAAAAAAATAGGTACCTTTCTGTTGATTGCACTGTCCAGAGATCACAATTTTTTTCAGACAGGTTGTAGAAGAAAATATTTTTAGAGAGATAAGTGAATTGAAATACCCATACAGCTGAGCACTTTCAAACAATATGACAATGCCTACTTCTCAGAGAGGAGTTAACACTTTGTTTAGTGTATTGGGTCTGGCGGAGATGGAGTTAATCTTCCCCATAGCAGCCCTCATAGTGCTGTGCTTTGTATTGGTAGCTAGAAAGGTGTTGATAACATGGCAGTGTTTTGGCTACTGTTGAGCAGTGCTCAGGCAGCATCAAGGCTGTCTCTCCAACATTTTTCCCCCCTCACAAGTAGGCTGGGGGTGGGCAAGATCTTGGGAGGGGATATGGCCAGGACAGCTGACCCAAATTGACCAAAGGGATATTCCATACCATATGATGTCGGCTTAGCAATAAAAGCTAAGAGAAAGGAGGAGGAATGGGGTGCATTTGTTACTAACATTTGTCTTCCAGAGCAACTGCTATGCTTACCAAAGCTCTGCTTCCCAGGAAGAGGCTGGACATCACCAGTTGATGGGAAGTAGAGAAAAAAAAATCTTTGTTTTCTTTTTTTTTGCTTCTGCACATGGCCTTTGTTTTTGTTTTTTTATTAAACTTCCTTTATCTTGACCCATGTGGGTTTTTTTCCATCTCATTTTCTCCCCACGTGTCTTGCTGAGGAGGGGAGTGATAGAGCGGCTTGGTGGCACCTGGCATCCAGCCAAGGTCAACCCACCACATTTAGTCTACTTCCAAACCCCTTTACTATTTTCCCTTTCTGTGCAGCAAGAAACCCATTTCAGAATTAGTGATTGCCATCTCATTTATTCATGCACACATCACTAAACAGAAATGCTGCTATTTTTCAGGTTCCCCCAGCTGCAGGCACTGGTGGGCAAACAACTACATCCTTGTGGAAGGTGCACAATTCTGGTGATCCGCACTCTAATACATATGTTAGTGTCATGCAGTTGTAACAGGCACATAAAACAGCATGTGTCCACAGGCTCTTGCAAATGAAGTCATGGAAGTCCTACAAGCTACAGGAACTATGTTTTTTTTCTGGTGAGGAAATGTTTCCTCTGAGGAATATGAGTGCATTTTTATTCCTTTGACTTTATAACACATCCTGAAAGCCACTACTCTAATGATAAGGAAACGCATGCATGGCAGAATTTGTGGAATATATGGGTGGTAACTTTTCTTAGCTGTTTTCATTTCATTAGTTATTCAAGGCTCATTATATTAACATAAACTGTGTGTTCAGTCTGGAGGGTGTCATGCTAACAGGTTTACTTAATGGATTTTTTATCATCATTTAAATGCTTTGAATGTGAGAGATTGGGGAGACTCAAGAGAAAAGTCTGAGGTTGTAAAATAACAGATATGAAAATGGTTTTCAAAAGAAATTCATATGAAAAGTGTTTAATGGCTAGATCCTATAGCTGCTGGATTTCTCTACATCTTTTAGAAAGAGGAGGAAGATCATTCAGGTTTTCTTGGGCCTTTCCCTTACAGGGAAGAGTTATAGAATTTGTTTGGGACCGTGTCAAGAGTTTTCCAAGTAAAGGTGGGGGAAATGAGTTCAAAAAGGTATCAGGAACAGATGAGGGAAACTGTCAGGACAGAAACAGCTAAAATGAGATTAGAGAGAGAATGTCAATTGATAAAGCAGTTTAATCCAGGGAAAGCGGCAAAATCCTGCCCAAAGTCACTTTATTTATAATTTATTCTATTTTCTGATGATATTTCTAATCAAGAAACAAAACCAAGTTAAGCTCCAATTTAGCTATCTCTAAGGTGGTCTGTGAACTTTTGTTTGTAAAAGTGGATTCATTATGTCACCAGAGAAAAGCTAACTGCAACAGTTTCCATCCATAAAGGGTGCCAAGAATGCTATTACTTTTCAGCATAGATTTTCCTGTATGCAGCAAGAAAAAGCAAAAAACTGCTTAGCTTGTTTTTAAAATAGTGTTGTTAAAAACCACCTTAAGCATCCTCCACTCCACCATCACCATCCATGATAGTAGTCATACAGTACAACTAGAAACAGCTTTGTACTTGAGAATGGAGAGTTTAGTCCATATGCTAACAATACTGTCTATGACATTTCCACAGAAAGCTTTAGTTCTCTTATAACAAAGATGGCAGTGTGAACTGACTGAAGTGCCCAGGACTCTGGTCAGTTGAGGAGAGCTTATCAGATAATCACCTATTTCCAACACACATGCAGCATCATTAAGTATACTCTGCATTTCATTAAGTATACTTAATATATATATACTTATATATATATTTAATATAAATATACTAATTAAGTATACTTAACATACTTAAGATATGGCCCAGCATATCATATTTTACTACCAGATTTTGAGCTGCATAATTTTGTTGCCTTTTTCCTTCTGTAAAATGCTGTGCAACAGCAGTATCCTACAGTTACAGAAAAAAAGTGAAGAAAAATACAGATTATTTGCACAAAAGAGCACTTCTGCAGCCAAAAGTATTTTTTGGTGTCCACTTTCTGTATTTTCTATATCAGAATTACTTTGAAGTACATAAGATGTCTATTTCTAGTGTTTTGTGGTTAGGGTTTATTTCCATGTTTCCCATGTTCTTGCCTGATACCTTCCTTTAAAAAGGGGGAAAAAAGAATATATCCAATGGAAGAGTTTTGTAGCAGATCTAACAAAGTAGAGGTTTCTGGGAAAGCATGGTTGATATGAAGTGCCAAAGGAAATGGTAGAGTGCTTTCAACATAGTCTGAATGAAAACCAGTCTCATGTGAGAGAGGTACTTCAACATGATGAATATGATTCTCTCCACTTACTGGGCTTTTTCTACAGCAAGAATAAGCTTTTTGATTTTAATCTAAACATTAAGCTTGTACACACTCCTGTGTATGTCAAACTGTCTGCTTTGACATGATCTAATGTAACTTGCATGCTGTAATGTGTAATTCATGCTATAGGGAGTGGAACATTATAATTTTTTCAAGGGTAAAGGTGGCTTTGCCACGTTCACCATTCCAGAAGAGTAGTGGATATTTCAGTCTCTAGTCTCAGTGTTTTATAAAGCAAACAAATGTTAAAAGATCACATTAGTAAAAATAATTCCATAAGAAAAAAAGAATTAAATACAAGCATATAAGATAATGGAAAAGATGCAAGTTGCATAAACTAGTCTCAAGTAAAGATATGCATTCATTTCATAAAACAACAAACACTTTTGCTACTTATTTTTCTACTGCAATTTTTCTTTTATTTTCATCTTTAATGTATTCCATGTGAAAAAAAAAATGATAATAAGAACGTCCCAGATGACACAATGATGTCATAAATTATAAGAACACATTATCTTCAGTAAAAAGTCTATGCCAGCAGGAATGGGAAAAAATGTTTAAATAAGGATGATTTCAGATAAATTCTGAAAATATTTAGGTTTGGATTCATCTGATCAGCTACAGGAGATCCTTTCCCAATCATATCTTCTTTTATTCTCTCAGCTGGAAAAGCTTTGTCTGTGGCTCACATCTGTTTTTAAAGGCCTAGGTATATTATAGTATACACTGACAAAGATATGTACTTTCCAGAAAGGTTAGATGAATGATTGAAACATAAGCCAGATAAAATCAGACTTTTTCCTAAACAAAACAAGACAGTAGCAATAAGATGATAGCCTAAACACAGGTCTGTACTATTATTTGAGATGGCTTAGGGTATTGCACCTGACCCTTAGCTTCAACTCTAAACAGGTCTGACTGTCTTACAAGTTCTGGGTCTCACTTGTCTGCTCCATATGTTTTGCATCTTCTAGTATCTTTAAAATGGCATTAGTTGGCTATATTTGGGTAACTAAACCCAAAGACTGCAATGCAGTCCAGTCAGACAGCTACATGTAAATAATCACAGGCTAACTAAGAGTCAAAAAATGGAGTCATTGTGATCAACAGACACCTAATCAATACAGTCAATGGAAGAAGAGTAATTTAAGTAGGAACCTACTGGTGAGACTACACTGGCTAAACGTTATGATTGGCATTTAGACACCCAGTGCAGGTGCGGACACTAACAGGTAGACACCTGCATGTAGGCATAATCTTAATTTTGCAGTGGAATATATGTATATATTTATGTCCTGGTTTCGGCTGGGATAGAGTTAATTTTCTTCCTAGTAGCAAGCATAGTGCTGTGGTTTGGATTTAGTAGGAGAAGAATGTTGTTAACACTCTGATGTTTTTAGTTGTTGCTGAGTACTGCTTATGCTAGTCAAAGACTTTTCAGCTTCCCATGCTCTGCCAGGTACACAAGAAACTGAGAGGGGGCACAGCCGGGATAGTTGATCCAAACTGACCAGAGGGCTATTCCATACCATATGACGTCATGCTCAGTATATAAACTGGGGGGGGTTGGCCAGGGAGCAGCGATCGCTGCTCAGGAACTGTCTGGGTATCAGTCAGCGGGTGGTGAGCGATTGCATTGTGCATCACTTGCTTTGTATATTGTTATTATTGTTATTATCATTATTATATTGTTATTATTATCATTACTATTTTACTTTATTTCAATTATTAAACTGTTCTTATCTCAACCCAGGAGTGTTTCTCACTCTTACTCCTCCGATTCTCTCCCCCATCCCATCGGGGTAGGGGGAGTGAGCGAGCGGCTGCGTGGTGCTTAGCTGCTGGCTGGGGCTAAACCACGACAATTTATGTATCAGAAAACTAGAGATCATTGTGATGGGAAGGTTCAGAAGACTGACAAATCAGGCCAGTTTTAAACTGTAAAAGAAAACTTTTCTAACTTAAGTATTTAACAACACTCTCCTGGCTAATGGTTAGTTCTTATTTAATATTAATCATCATTAGTAATCATCACTACATATGAAAAAATTATTTTTTACACTTAGAGTATAAGTCAGCTATTAGTATGCCATACCACAGAGCTGATGTGTTTGCACTGATGTAGTTAGCATATACAGTTAGTAGCAATGACTATGGTTCTTAGCTACAGAGATGATCAGGCCTGAGAGCTGTGTAATGACTGAACTGGGAACAGAGGTCAGTTTTTCCTCTTTCTTTTCCAGTTTTCCTCTCTTATGACTGATGTATTTACCACCCAATAAGGGGTGGTGGGGTTATGCTCCTGATAATGCATGGCTTGGTTTTGGCTTTGCCAGTCATCCATCTTATGTATTCTGCACGATGCCCTGCCTGCTCACAGTCCTTGGTACCTATGCTTTGTCTGACACTTTTTTTTACTTGAAGGTCTCCTACATGCAACTATATGTCTTTTCCCTTTAGAGTTCACGTGGCTTACAGACTCATATAATAAGCTTAGAACTTAGAATCATAGAATAATTTACGTTGGAAAAGGCCTTTAAGATCATCAAGTCCAAATATTAACCTCACTCTACCAAGTCCACCACTAAACCATGTCCCTAAGCACCACATCTACACGTCTTTTAAATACCTCCAGGGATGGGGACTCAATCACTTCCCTGAGCAGCCTGTTCCAATGCTTGACAACCCTTTCCATGAAAAAAATTCTTCCTAATTTTTCCTCCTATCTAAACCTCCCCTGGCACAACTTGAGGCCATTTCCTCCCACTTACTGCTTGGGAAAATAGACCGACACCCACCTTGCTAAAACCTCCTTTCAGGTACTTGTAGAGTCATAAGGTCTCCCCTGATCCTCCTTTCCTCCAGGCTAAACAGCCCCAGTTCCCTCAGCTGCTCTTCATAAGACTTGTTCTCTAGACCCTTCATCAGCCTCCTTGTTCTTCTTTGGACATGCTCCATCACGTCCATGTCTTTCCTGTAGTGAGGGGCCCAAAACTGAACATAATAACTGCTGTCTGGCTATTCCATAACAGTGTGACAAAATGCTTCTCTACTGTTGTTAGTTGCATCATTTATATTTAGGTTCAAGGCTAATGAATACTAATTATATCCTTATCAGCACATTTTTTAATTTACAGGTACCACAGGCCTCTCTTTTGGTGACATTAAATGAATCCTGTATGAATGTCACTATTTGGTCTAAACATCTTCAGTGGCAATTTTTAATCAACATTAGGTTTTCCTTTTTTTTTTTTGTTGAATGGGATCTATTTCATGGAGATGTTATGACTTGCATTATGGAGAAAAGCAGCTTAGATTATCACAGTAAAGCTCTCCTAGCATTATCAGTTATTAGTTTATGGAAGCCTGTGAGGATACAGACCAATATTAATTTCTCAGTCTCAGTTGTATATATAGACTTGTACTGTGATCAGAGGAAAAAAGGAATATTCAGCAAAATGTTTGGGTGGCAGGCACATAAATACCTCGAAGTATCAGTTGTGAAGTTATCCCATCTTTTGCTGGAACTGGAATTGCACTGAAGTAACATCTTGGTAGAAAGCAAAGATTCCTTATGCTTGTTGAAATGATGCCTACCTACATAGATGGGAAGACTCCAATGCTATTGAATCAAGGTAACATTTGGGTCCCAGTCTTCAGCTATATTCTGGATAAGTCCTAAGTATATTGCATAAATCCAAATTCCACGTGTTCCTCTCTAAATTGCTGCGCAGTGTTGGTATAAATCCTTAAAGAATTACCATTAGATAGAATATCCATTTTAAGAAAAGTTTTCCTGTCCAATTGAAATACTTTGGAGAAAGCAAAATATTATCTTTAAGCCTTTTCTGCCTGTAAGGGTATCACCAAAGTGGTCTGGGAATCTAGTTCTTCTATGCATGCTGCCTGAGGCAGCGAACAAATAAGAGCAGATCAGATTATTCTCTCTCTCTATGGTTCAGTGAAGTTGTTGCAAATCAATACTGTAATGAAGTATTATACATGCACTCATATTTTTCTCCAAGTAGTCATAACTGAAATGATTAAATTTTGAGTGTATTTAGGATACCTGATAAAGAAGAGCACAGAAAGTTGCTACTTGGAGGAGATGTACCTCTAAGAAATAAAATGCAGGAAATGAATGATTTTAGAGTAATCTCTTTTCAGGGGTACTTTTCACTTTATGATATCAAATGTGCTAAGTGTTTTGAAACAGAAAATAATGTTATTTGTTCAGGAAATGTCCTACAAGGCTTACTAGTGTGTAATACAGAAAGAGAAAAGTGGAAGGAATTTTGCAAACCTAGTGAAAATATCTAAATGTCTATGCTCAGTACAAATTAACATTTAACAATAGGGAATAAAGAGAGGTTTCTTTGATCCCTCAGTAGTGAGAAATCACTACTGGTGATCAGTGGTCATCACTACAATAGGGCGGAATTTTTTATATTCATAGGTCACTATTTCCACTTGAGCTGTAGGGACTTGATCCACAGCTGAGCTGTAAAAAGTACAAGCAGCTGGAGCCATGTTGCAAAGTATAATCGATAGCTTTACTAGTGTTAATGGAAGGGGAAGTATTACAGGCCTGTTAGATCCTTGATAAGAACAGTCTGATATCATGCTATCCACCCCCTAGTAAGCTACAGAATTTATTTATTTATTGTTTTAAATGCATGTCTTTATGTGAGAGCTTTGTTGAAAAAGTTTATAAATTTTACAGGAATCAGAGCGTTTTCTTCTGTCAGTGACCTACATAAAACATACTAGAGGTAGTCACAGTATATTAGAATAAACCTGGAAAGAATATCTTGCTGCTCTGTAACTGAGCTGACTCCCAGCATCGCAGCCTTATGGGTATGAACATGCCCTGGTTTTTTTTTGTTGTGGGTTTTTGTTGTGTCCCCCTGCCGTCCCCATCCCCGTCCCATATAATATGGGGGGTTTTGCACAGAATTAGCTGCAGTGGATACACTAATATTATGGCTATAGTTGAGTTCCTTGTGCTTTTGTCTTTTTGCAAGTCATGGGAGTATGATTTCCCCACTTTGAGAATGCAGTTGTGTTTGTCTTTTTGAGGAAAGTTGTGTTCGAAGAGATACATAACAATGGAAAGGTTATGGAAGAGCTAAAAAGTCTCCTTCCTCAAAACTGCTCTCCCCACCCTCCCAAATTGTAGTATGTTATAATGAGACCTAGTTCAGAATTCCAGTGCAGATTTGTGGACATTTAGAAAGATCTACTTATATTTATCTCTCTTAAAAATCTTTTTTTTCTTTTGAAACAACAAAACACAATACTCTAAATTGCAAATTTACTTTGAATTATAGAAATACCAATTCAGCACATGCTATAAGCAGAAAAAAATCAGATTATTGCTTAGTCTCCATTTGAGTTGTCGAAACAACACCTTCACATGCATTTACTTGTCTTCATTCAGGCATTATAGATTTAGTTCTCTTCTGCAGCTGTTTCCATAATGAAAACCATTGGCATCAAGTATGCATAAAAACTGAGTACTTAACACATATTTGAAAGATAATAAATGACTAAGAATTCTAATTGTGATAATGTGCTCATGTTTTTGCTATATGTTGACATTTAGTTATTCAGTTCTTTTGGTTAAATGGTTTTATTTCACTATCTAACAAAGTTTTTTTCTGGAAAGTTTTTCTTACCTGTTAGAATTATGGCATTTATTACAAATCTTTTAAAAATTATTTTGTAGTGAATCTTTTTTTGTATATATCTGAGGGGGAAGAACTTCTAGTTAGTGAATTGCCTGAAGAAAAATATTGAAAATTATTTGAGAAAACACATTTTAAAATGTTAGGTTTTCTTAATAAAAACCAAATACTTGACAACATTTCTAAGCCTGGTGGCAAAGGCCAGTAATCTCTTCTATAAGATTCCTAGTAATAAAGGAACAGCACAAGAGAAAATTTCCTGTAACATAGAATGATCTGTTCCTAATGAACTGCAAAATATTACAGAATAAAACCTTTCTGCTTATCTTTTATATGTGTGTGTGTGTATGTGTGTGTGTGTATATATATATCAAAATCTATAAAAATGTAGTTTAGGATTCTGTCTCTCTGAGTTACACATCTTTAGAATATAAACCCCATAAAGGATGCAAAAAAAAAACCCCAAAGCCCAAATAACTATTTTTATAGCATTTCTACTATTAAATAAAATAAAATTAAATTAGAATTAAAGACTCACTCCCACTTTGTGTAAAGAGAAGAGTCCTCTGAGTCATTTAATTTGTGATATATTTCTAGCACTATAAAAAGAGGAAACAAAGTTTTTTTGGCTTAATTAGTTAACCACTGCTAATATTGGAAACACAGCTGGTGAAACTGTGTGGGTAAGGTTAAGGGATAATAACATATATAGCACATAATGCTATGTAACTTACAATGAGGAACTTTTAGAACATATATATATATCACTCTTGCTTAAACAAATAAAGGAGGTAGCTGATCAAGCAGGTAAGTGATGTCTATACATATATAAAATGGGTGAGTTCTGCCCACTGGGAGAAGAGTAAGGCACAAGACCACAATGCTGAAACTCTGATGGACCTCCCAGCATTCTACTTACTGGATTGTGTAGCCAATATATTTAGGTGGTTTGACTGTTACAACTTTTGGTCTAAGTGTGTTTTCAATAAACCGTGTAACTAACCAGTACCCAGCTTTTTTTACTATTTTTATTATTATTATTATTATTATTATTATTATTATTATTATTTAATAGCTCCTCTTCCAGGCATTCTAAAACAAACAATCAATCAAACAAAACTTCTATGTTTTCCTGCATATATCTTGAATCTCATTAAGAGATCTGCTCTGTTACAGTATACCCTCTCACAAATCTTGGATAACTCAAATGCTTAATAAAATCTGACTCTTTCTCCATTCCTGACATGAGAAGTTTTCACAAATTCAACAATTCTGAGTTAAGACTAGTAGTAGAAAACAGAATATGCAAAGTAAAATAAACTGAGAAGGCAGAGGGTCATGAGGCTAGAGGGGATCATGAAGGTGTAGATTTCCAAGAAATGGAGGTTTCAAGGATAAGTTCCCTTTGTGTGTAACCTGCATTGTTTTTCAGTCACAGCTCTTATATTTTTTAATTTATTGTCTGTAGAATACATGAATGAAAATACTTTATGAAAGGTGTTTGATACAGCTACTTTTAGTATATTAAGTATATTACTGTGGCGGGCAGCAGGGAAATTTCCTGACATAAATCAAGAGCTTGTGATAATACTCATATGCTGTGCATAACTGTTTTGCCACAATAGCCACAATTGCCTCCATTTTGACTACGCACTGTGCAAAGTGATAATAAAAGTGATTTAGACTGACCCTACACACAAACCACTGCTGATGTATCTTTCCAATTGGTTTTGTTTTCAGGATTGGTGGAGATGGAAAAAAATAGAGAAATGGAAGACAAAAAGCATGAAAGCTGGATTTGTAACAGTTCCCTTTTCCCATTGTATCTTTTTCCCCCTTGCTGCTGTCTCCTTACATGGGATTCACCTTAGCTAAATGTCGCTGTTTGCGTGTCTGAGTCACAGAGGACACTTTATGTAGTTGACAGTGAGAAGGAGGCAATTCTGCAGTTCAATTTGTCTGATCTATTTAGAAACTTGTGTTTCAATAAGATGAATCGGTCTCTGAAAGTGTCTATTTTTCTTTTCCTTTATTGGCTATGAAGAGAGCATGAGGTCAGTAGATAGGATATACACATTTACACTGACATGTCTAAGCTAAGTGAGACAAATCCCATCCTTATGCTCAGCAGGGTGAATCATGTCAAAGTCATCACTTAGGAGAAATATATGTGTAGAAGATATATGATTGTGAATATCTTCTACTTGTCTATTCTTTGGAGTCTCCACTTTTTATCATATTAACTTTGAATACATATTAATTTTCAGTTCCAGACTATCTCTCCTTTTGTTCATATATAACAATTTTCTTCCTGAGTATATGAAGTACTAGCATTTAGTCTCAGGATGTGCATGAGGCATGCCATGGCATAAAACAAAAGAAGGAATGCAACAAACCAATAAACATCATAAAACTAAAAATATATATCCTTAAAGGGACGGATAAATAAATAAATAAATACATACATACCTATTGTGGGTTAACTCCAGTAGGCAGATAAACACCACACACGGACAATCATTTCCCCCACAGTGGGATGGGGGATAGAATCAGAAGAGTAGAAGTGAGAAAACTCGTCAGCTGAGACAAAGACAGCTTAATAGGTAGAGAAAAAGCTGCACGCACAAGCAAAGCAAAATAAGGAATTTATTCACTACTTCCCATCAGCAGGCAGATGTTTAGCCATCTCCAGGAAACCAGGGCTTCGTCACACATAACAGTTACTTGGGAAGACAAATGCCATAACTCTGAATGTCCCCCCTTCATCCTTCTTTCCTCCAGCTTTTATTGCTGAGCATGATCTCGTATGGTCTGGGATATCCCTTTGGTCAGCTGGGGTCAGCTGTCCCAGCTGTGTCTCCTCCCAGCTTCTTGTGCCCCCCAAGCCTATTCGCTGGCAGGGCAGCATGAGAAGCAGAGAAGGCCTTGATGCTCTGTAAGCACTGCTCAGCAATAACTAAAACATTGGTGTGTTTTCAACACTATTATTGTCACAATTCCAAACATAGCACCATACAAGCTTCTATGAAAAAAATTAACTCTATCCCAGCGAAAACCAGTGCAATACCATGGCCTCTAATGTTTACTGTTTTCAACAAGAAGTTTGAAAAAAGCAAAAAAACTTTTGGGGTACCTGAATTATTTTTCTGAGTAAACATTCCATTTATGTTCTTATTATTTTTGCCATATAATCTATTCTTTCTTGAGTTTATTCTTGTCCACTGTGTGTTCCGCTTGCAAATTTAAAGTTATATTTGATAGTATTAGCAACAAAGGACCTTTCTTAAAAATGCTGAGAATGTAAGTTTCCTGAAAATTTATTTATTAACTTCCTGAAATCTTGTTGTTCACTTTTTTTCTTCTTCAGAAGCTGAAGTGAATAATGCAATACTAATGAGAAACTCGGATACCATTCTATCTAGTAGAATAATTTTTAGGCAGTCCCATTAATAACAATGCAAGTACATGTAAGTACTCAGGACAGAAAAACAAAACTCTCATTATACTCTCCTGTGACACATATATTTATCTATTTTGTGTAGTTTATAATAAATATTTAATTCCAAATCTCTCTATTACTCTTATTTCTCTGTCCAGGCCGGGAAAACTGACAAGATTATTGTTTGATGAGAGGTTCTCTGTGCCAAAAATCCTCCCTTGCTTTAATCAAGTAATATAAATTTCTCCCACCTTTTTTTTTTTTTTTCCTAACAGTCACTGTTAATTGCTAGAAAATAGGAAACAATTTGACTATCCAAGAATACAATGATAGTTTGAGTTATCAAGTAAGTTAGGTATGTGAAATGAGTAGAACCTGTTAACAGTCTGGCAGGATTTCAGCCTGGCAGCAGGACCAATAGCACATCCTGATTTCCCTACTAAAGATAAGGTGAATCAATCAGACAGTTGTATTATTTCTTGTGGTAACTGTAATCCAATCACTCCAGAGCACTTCATAATATAACTAACTGATAGAGACATGAAATTAATAACAGATGCAAGACATGGTTGTGTTTCTACAGCAGACATGTTCTCCAAATATTACTGAACATTTCAGGCTGAGATGTTATGTTACCTCATTGTCACAGTACTGGGAAGCTAATGCACCTTGTACATAAATAACATGATTTCAAAAGTGCTTAAGCACCTCAATGAATAGATGCACTGCAAAGTACAAAATTTTATTAGTATGTTCAGGAGGAAACACCTGATTTTGAGTATCTTTTGAAGACACTGGCACAGCTCAGGGAGATAAAATTTTATTTAAAGTTTGAATGTGGAAATAATGTTTTCTGATGCTGATCCTGTCATTGAAGTTTAAATCTTGATTATAATCTGCTATCTGTAAGGAGGGAAGATGCCAGAGAGGAAGGCTTATACATATTTCATTATTAATAGCAGGAAAAAAGGAACACCCACAGACTTCCAAAAAGTCTAGCAATCTTTAAGCATAAAAGGTGCTGACCAGCATGAACACAGTGAGTGGGTGTAAAGTCCACAACTGTACATATAAGTGCTTCCAAAGGAAGAACAAATCTCTGTACATAGATGCTCCATAGGAAGCACAGCAAAATGTTATAGTTTGGACCCCTTTTACAACACCTAATGAAACAAAAAAGGTGACACTAGCTTTGTGTGCAATAATCAAATTCTCATACAGGAAGAAGGAGAGCAAGGTCCTTGACCAAGACTTTACAGAAAAACCTTCCTCAAGGTGATTGTGGTAGCGCAGTAGAAGCAGAAGTGCACAGCTTGGAGCAGGACATGAGGACTTGCAGCTGAGTGAGGTGAAGGGAGCAGGGCCTTTTCCCTTTTGATAGGATCCTCATATTGTCCCCAGTCACTGCTCATGTAGGGAAACCAAAGTCACACATAAGACAGAGACACAGAGGTTTCACACCAGGGTCCACAGTACTACATCTGGACTTCTTTTCTGAGTGTTCAAACAACTATAAAGATGCAATGCTATTTACAATTTCAAGATTTTTAGAGAGGACCTGAACTGAAATTGGGTATACCACTTTGCCTAAACCGAGGTCAGAACTGTGTTGCCTGTCTGTTTATGCCTGGGTGCTGCTTCCTCTGGGAGGTAAACATGCATCTTCAAAATGATATTTTGGAAGTTAAATACCAGGTGAAGTAAGGAAGCTTGTAAAGATAATAGGCCACTGTAGGGCCAAGTAATTTTGGGAAAGTGACATAATATATTACTAACTGGAACGTAGATGTGTTTCATACCAACAGTTTATTACCTCTTTTTTTTTGTCTGGGTGTTCGTAATGCTCATATTTGACAATAAGTAGGCAGGCTCCATGCAGAGCTGAAATTAAAATTAAGGAGGATAATGGAAATATATTTTGTGTAATTAACTTATTCATTCATGGGGCTGAGTACAGAAATGGTTTGCCATAAGATAAAAGCGAAAAGTAAAGGATATTTCTGGTCACCTGGTAACAGTACAGCTGAGGAAACACACCTTCATGCAAACTGATTTGCTAGTTAAGATCTTGTAAACTTACAGTGTTATTGCTAATTAGAACATGATTCTGCATGGGAGCTAAATGCTTACAAATTCCATTGACTTCAGTAGAAAAAAAAAGTTAAACAGCTAAAAAAAATCAAATTTTGACCATCTTAATGGCAGATATATACCAGCCACTAGGAGAACAGGAAAGGAAGGAGAAGAAGAAAAAAAAAAAGTGTCCTATTTCTCTGTGAAAACTTGATTCCTGTACATATGAAACAATTTTGGTGGGGGTTTTAATCAATAGTGTTATTCTATAACTATGGATGATAATTTGATGAAGATATGACTGTCATAGCACCTAGTGTCTAGAACATACACAGTATCCAGAAGACTGTCGTGGTTTAACACAGCAGGCAGCTAAACACCACACAGACGTTTTCTCACTCCCTCACAGTGGGATGGGGGAGAGAATTGGAAAAAAGGTAAAACTTGTGGGTTGAAATAAAGACAATTTAATAAGACAGAAAAAGAAGGGAAAATAATAATAATGATAAAAGAATATACAAAACAAATGATGCACAATGCAATTGCTCACCACCTGCTGACCGATGCCCAGCCAGTTCCCAAGAAGTGGGTGCACCCCACCCCCCCCCCCCCCCAACCAACTTCCCCCAGTTTTGTGTTCAGTATGAAATCATATGGTATGGAATAACCCTTTGGCCAGTTTGGGTCAGCTATCCTGGTTGTGTCCCTTCCCAGCTTCTTGTGTACCTGGTAGAGCATGAGAAGCTGAAAAATCCTTGACTTAGTGTAAGCACTGCTCAGCAACCACTAGCATTCTCATGCTAAATCCAAAACACAGCACTATGCCAGCTACTAGGAAGAAAATGAACTCTATTCCAGCTGAAATCAGGACAAAGGTATAGTATGTCTACACTGAAGTTTTGAGGTGATCACCATATAGTATTGAGATACCCAAGCTAGCTTTAGTTATTCACCTAGGCACTGATAGCAGTAGCAGGGCAGAGCGCAGGACCTCAGTGGACAAGTACTCATGACTAGAAAACATGTGGAAGCTGAGGATTTTGCATATTAACAGCTTTTGGGGTCTTTACTGATTCCCTACACATAGCTTGAACAGTGTATATTGCACATTGAATGTTATCTTGAATGTTTTGTATTACATTTTTGACGTTGCACATACATGTCTCATAGACACTGATAGTTTTTTCCCTCAGTACATCATCTAATTTTTGGACCTGAGTTTAGCACCAGTTACTGAGTAGCTATCATTGTACTGCCTATAAATTTTCAGACCACATTGTCTTTCCAGTGCTTTATTATAAAATAATAAATTAGCAGTTAAAAGAATCATTGATCAATAGACGAAATTCTTCTGTTATTATAAATATGAAAATGTTTGATTTCGATTTTGATTATTTTTTAGATGCCAGTCAGTACTACTCAGGAGAAGAGGATGAAGGATGATACATCTCCCATGCGTCCTTCTCTATTTACAAACAAGTCTAGAAGTGTACGTTTCCTAGTTGGCTCACTGAGTACTTGTGACGAGAAATTTTCTTCAACATACTTCAGGAATTTCCCAGACTTGCTTGTCACAGCAGTCTGATATTCCCAATAGATGTCTGGGAAGTTGAAATTTCCCATAAGGACAAGAGTTACCAATATAGAGATTTCTCCTAATTGCCTATAGAATAATTAATCCTGGCTGGGTGATCAATAATAAACACCCACGACAACATCTGACTTGTTTTCCATCCCTCTAATCCTCACCCAGAAGCTCTCAAACACATCATCCCTAACTGTAAGCTCTGTAAAGTCAAACTTCTCCCTTATATACAGTACAACTCCTCCACCTCACCTGTCCTGCCTACCCCTCCTGAACATCTTATAGCCATCCATCCCAGCACTCTAGTCATGGGACTCATTCCACCATGTCTCACTAATGCCAACAATGTCATAGCTCTGGGAGTAGAATAACAATGTTGGTCAGAGTTATGAGAGTTAAATCAGAGTTACACTATTTTTCTTCCATACTGAGTTACCACTAAGGCATTTATTGTTAAATGATCATTCCTTCCCATCCTGCCCTTCCCTGGTCACACAGAAACTAAGGTCAGAGAAATTTGGGCTAGAAGAACAGAGCTAGCCACTTTGTGATAAGAAGGATTCCTCAAGTGGACAACTCTTCCTGTAACTGGCCCTGCTTTACTGCTGTATGTCTCCAAGGAAACAGATCAAGCCCTATGTGCCTGCATTTCTTCTAGCATCTGAGATGTGTCATGACAAAACCTTAGAATGAGGCACTGATCTTTTAATTCATTTAATAAAATTAATAGAATGGCTTGATGATGCAAAGTTGACCACTTGCTTTAAATTAAAAATGCTATTGACTTCTTATCAACGTGGAAAGACTTTTTTTTTCTCCTCTGGAACAGGTCTTTTTCCAGCTGAAATAGTGTGGTGAGTAGCAGAGATCAGAAGTTTACTTATGACTGCATTCAATCCTGCCGTTTTGCAAGTGAGAATGAATAGTAGAAAAGATTCCATTATATGGAAAGACATTTATCACCAGCACATCAGATAATAGATGCCTGTCTGTTTAAATGGTTATTATTCAATTATGTTAATTTAAATATTGCAATTTGATGATGAAAAACTAGCTGGTCTACATGGTAATTTTATTTGAATGGCTTTCTATTAATACTTAGTCGTCAGTGCTAAGATCTATATTAAAGTTAAGCTAATGCAACATTGAAAATATGAATTAAGTAGTTAATTTGTAATAAGTAAATTAATAGGAGCAGTATGATTCTTTATTTAAATGAATGGGTTCATCAACTGCTTGTCTTTTCTATCTTATCTTTCTTCACATTATTAATATTTCCTTTCTCAACATCAGACAATTGGAATTTGACCAACATGTTCCAAAAATTTTTTTTACAAATAACATAAATATCACTATTGCTCCTGAAGCTGAAGCCATTTTTGTTTACAAGTCAAAAGTCATAGAATCATAGAATCATAGAATCGTTTAGGTTGGAAAAGACTTTTAAGATCATCCAGTCCAACCATTAACCTACACTACCAAGTCTACTCTAAGCCAATCAAGGGTAGACTGGACTAAACCATGTCCCAAAGTGCCACATCTACCCGTTTTTTGAACACTGTTAACAGGATCAAACTGTGGAGGCAATCTGACTGGAGTCATTTTGCACCAGTGTTCAGAGTAAAACAAATTAGTATATACATATAAGCCTATTTTGTGTTATATACTCTAGTACAAAAGAACCTCTTCTTTAGACAGAAACAATTGATCACAATTTTAGAAAGACTTGACACATTTGACTCAGTAAAACTACCCAAATTATTGCAATGAAGTATATCTTACCAATGGTGTATACCAATGCAAAACTGTCTACCCTGACTCCTTAGTTCAAAACTGGAGATAGTTCCTGTACTTTTTTATTTTATTTACCTAGAGTCATGTTTGTCAGTACAGTCTACTGTACTTGCTTTGTGTGCAAATTTTCCAATGATACAGTGACATGCTTGCTGTAATTTCATCTGTATAAAAAATGACAGATGCTAAATAACCCAAGCAGCAGTTCTTAAGGTATACCATATATCCATTTTTTGCAAAGTTTACAGTGTAAGAACTGGTAATGCAGGACACATGTCCAAGGGGGACAAGAAGCAAACAGGGAGGTGGGGAGATTTCTGTTAGAAAGAAGCAGAAAGATCATTACATTTTGTGTTGGAGACTCATCAGATGTAAAGAAACATCACTCAAGAGCAAGATGGGAGGGCAGGGAAAATACCCTGGTTTTTTCATCTCTTATCTTTAGGAGATGTAGCAGTGGCTCATCTGCCTCTACAGGTTCTCTTTTTCTCTCTTGCAGAATTGCTATTTCTTTTTGTCCATCTAGCTATTTAATTTGAGGCATATGGCTTGATCTATTCATTTGGATAAACGTTGAGAATGAGCATCCAAATTGTGATGTCAACTCAATAGTCAATAGTCAATATTTAGATATGGTTAACAGTAATAAGAAAATACTTTCAGATAAAGTAATTGCTTTCTCTCAGGTGGACAGAGATACTTTTATGTATTTTTACTTTCATTGGTAAGAAATGAGCTGGAAGAAACTTTTTCTCCTAAAAGCAAACATTTCCATGTTTTCCCTCCTGTCAAATTTTAAAACTTTGTTGTTGCAGGGTAACTCACATGAAGTGGGGGTAGGGGGTGGGGGGTGGGGGGAGAAGGCAAACAAAAAAAAAAATGCATTTTCCATCAGCAGGAGGAGCCAGTTCCACCAGTTCAGCCAGCAGTCTTACTATTGCTGTATCCAGTGGAAGTATTAAGTACATGTGGCCAAGAGTGGGAGGAAGTGGGGCTGCCCATCCTGGTTGCAGCCTGTACACAGACAAGACTATACAGACTGTGGAACTGCATCTTGGGAAAAAGGAGTTCTGCTGTGTACTTTGGCAATAAAGTCTGACAAATGATGATATTTCATCAAGATAAGTGTCCCTAACTAAGTAGGAAAGATTTGAATAAAATGGGTAAGGAAAAGTACGTGGAAAAATATTTCCTTTTAAACGAGTCAAGACAAAAATTTTGTGGTTTTTTTTTTTTTTTTCTTTTTTGTTGTATGGTTTGTAAGTATTATTGGATTAAACTGAGGTCCTCAAATGGAGTTTCCTGAATACATGGCTTGATTTAACCAGATAAACAAAAGTTATCCCAAAAGGTAAACAGAATCTAGGCTAACACACAATGGAAGTAAATGGCCCTCCACAGCTCTTAGGGTATTCCTGGTCTGGTGCTTCAATTTAAGAATTTCTAGAAACCTAGTGATACAGTCCATGCTTTCAGCCTGAAGGAAGAACGAGCCCTTCTGTTGAGTCCTTTGACCCCACAGATACCATGGGAGACTTTTTTAACATGATAAGTCAAAACAGCAGGAGATATGTTCATAAAATCTATGAACAAGACTTTTTAAAAAGAAGTAGATGTCTGTGGAACCGTTTATGATCTAAAAATGGGCTATTTTTCTCTTAGAGATGCTGTACAACTTCTTATCTCTAAGCTAGTGCTATTGTGAGAGGATTTACAGTTCTCAATATGGGATGTGGCTGGAGGAGAAGATTTGGAAGACACAGGAATAAAAGTGAGTTCAATTAGTCACGACTGACTTTCCAGACAAATGTGAAAAAAATTCACCTTGTTTAGGACAACATATTCTTGCAGTTCATAGGCTAAAAATGGGTCCTGTAAGAAAAGCTGTTTTGAAACTCAGGGTACGAATTGTCAGAATCTCTGTTAAAGGAAGAGGTATTTTGTATTATGTAGAGAAGCTTGGGTTCACTTTGTTGTTTCACTGAATGTACACTCTTCTTTTACATCTTTAGATAGTTCTATAGAAAGAAGGGCATGTTCTTGTATATGTTCTCTACTAAGTTTTCATCTTTTTTGCTGCAGGGATGTATGTTTCAGATATATATAAATGAGAAAAACCTGTAATCACATTCTGGGAACTAAGCTGATAGGATATAAAATGTCAATTAATCTACAGCTTAGCTTTACTAAGCAAGAAATAAGTAAACAAAGAATGTACTTTTCATATGGTAATACAATTGGCATGTGTACATTTTGTGGCTAATTATGATCTTTCCTGGGATTACATACTTGGCAGAAAACCCAGAAGTCTAAAGCCAAAAACTGTCAGGGTCTGTAATTGCTTTTCTGTGATATCACTGAAGTTAAAATCCATACTTATTGTTTCTGTCAGTTTCTTGATTGACACAAACAAGCAGGAATATCAGCTGGGTATTTAGACTCTGGTTGAAGAAGATCTGGTCCAAAGTTTGACAAAAATATGGACAAATTTGAAATATTCTCATTCCCCACTGCATCTGCAAGTGGTTCTAGTTTAAGTACATATATACAGGTAGTGGACAGATATTTGATACTTATATAAAACCAGTGCTGCTTTGGAGAATCTAGAGAAAACAATCTAACCATGTATCACAGTATACTGTATATTCAGACTTTGTGGGAGCAGACATTTTAATATTTTTTTTTTTTTAGTTAGTTATGAAGGAATACCAAGATACTACTAGTAGAAACATCATGTATCCTCTCATATAATTAATCCTAAATGTTGATAGGTATTTTGAATTAGTCCACACATGTATATACAAATATATCTTTCTCCTAGATATTATATATGCCTTTATGAGATCATAGTTTTATGAGGAAAAAATGCTTCAAAACTTGTTCAAAATATATTTTATTTCACTGCACTCATTAGTTGTGTTTCTCACTCCACAATTCAGAACAGATATGCCTTTGGAATAATTTAGTTTAGACAGTTTATACTTCATTTTAAAATAAATATTTCAAATAAAATAAACTTTATTTCTTAACTCAAAATATGTTGTGTGTTGTAATTCCCAGATGGTCTCTTATCACAGCTAGGTAACGAGATTATCACTTCATGTACCAAGGGACAACTACTTCAAAATCTCAATGTCTCTAGTGGTACGGTACAAGAAAGAAATGAGACACTTCAGGGGAAAAAAAAAAAAAAGCCTCAGTTAATACTAAATCCAACAATAGCTCTAAGTTTTAAAAACTATAGTGCAAGGACCTAAATATATTATCATATTATGCCTAAATCTGAATGAAATTGATAAGTTGCTATTAAATTAGCATAAAATTTAAAGGTAAAACAAATTAAAACTTATAAACAACACCAATTATATAGCTATGCTTTCTGTAATAGAGATAATTAAAAATATTTTTTCTCTTTTTGCAGTAGAAACTGGATAATTTCCAAGGATGCAGAAATTCTTGTTATGGCTAGTTCTCTTTAAACATGAGAACTACTGCAAACGTGTAATATTTTTTCTCTTCCAGTTAATGATGACGTTATTTGAATTACAAGTAGGGACTTCTTGTTAGTGACATGTATATGTGAAGGTATATATGTAAATGAATCAGTTTATGTGAGAATGACACAATTGTCTCGCCTGACTGGATGGAACCTATGATTTTGTTACATATAAGATTAATTTTGTCAGAAGATTATGTTGTGGGAAATAAAATATTTTCAGAGAAGCTGAGTGATAAAAGAATTACAAAATCTGTAATATGCTTTGACAGTAAGAAATAATGCAGTTTTCTGTTTGCCTAAGTTAAAAAAAAAGATGAAATACTGAATTTTGGTGTTTCTGATACAAATCTTTTTCACACAATTGATTGCACAGTTAATTCTTAGGTCTTTGAATTTTATCAAAATTCTTGTTTTATTCTTGTAAATGTAGATAACCCTTACTAACCATTAGACTAATATAAATATTTCATAAAAATGCAAGGAGGATGTATTTACTTCTGTCATGGGATGAAAGGAGAGCTGAACACTGTCATACTGAATGTTAAGATAAATTTCTAGAGAGTAAATGATGAGTAGAGTTCCAGAGCAAAGAGGGAGAGCAAGAAATGCATATTCATAATGACCTCTGCTGCCATTGTTCTCAAGCCAGAGCTTCCTTGGGGCTTCTAGTTTCATTCTTAAATCATTATGAAATTAATACTAAAAAGAACATTGAGGTATTTGGGTTAACAACATAAAATACAGTGTAATGATATGAATTCTGCAAAGAGAAATCACATCTCATTAATTTACAATAATTCTTTGAACACATCAAAGTCATAGGTAAAGCCAGGAATGAGGGAATATTCACTGAAAGTGAAAGGTAGAAAATTTCTACCTGATTAGACATTTCTTTTACACAATGCCTAACTAAACTGTGGATCTCCTTGTAACTGAAAGCTGTTAAAGCCAAAAACTCAGAAAGACTTAAAAATGTGATTTTGACTTTTTAAAATGGTTTCTGGTCATAACATTTGGAACAGATTCTGACACCTCTTACAAAGAGGTTTAGTAAGTCCCTATCTGTTAAAAACTAAGAAGAAAAATAATGTGGGTATAATGATAAATACAATAATGCAAAATTATTAAAATTTTTCTTGCAGATTTCTGGAGTAGGTACAGAGATAGGACAGCTTTCTCAATGGCACTAATCCTTGATATTTTATAGTAATTTATAATATCTCTTAGTATAATAGTAATTAAATCTGGTAGAGAATTATAGACAAGAATGGGCAGATAATGTATGAAAGAGGATATAATCCTGAGGCTAATCACAACTGTAATCAGCGTGTAGGGAGTGATGTTAACCATGATGGATGTTTGGACAGCTGAGACAATCAAATTCATTGACAGCAGATGTCTCCACAATTTGGAAGCACTGGAAAGGAAACAAGGTCTTGAAGTTCAAGTACTGAAGTTCTCACCAGCCAAATGTTGGCTTGCCTCGGATATAGGTTTGTCCAGCTAATGCTACAGATTTTTACTTCAGCAACGTCTGGAGTGTAACCAGGACTGTCTTCTTGCTTACTTAACTTTGAAGAAAAACAGAGATCAGAATTATCTATATGATATTGGAATTTTAGCTCCAGTTTTCTTATTAACACACTAAATTTGACAAGATTACAATATAGAATAATTTAGACATGCTACTTAACCCTAAAGGAAGTCTTGTGAGCTTTGGATGTAGAAGATGACTGTTCAAAATGGGTTTTGAGGTTTGGTCTAGCTTAGATTCTCAGAACTTAATTGGACTATTTCCTATTTACATGTTCAACTCTGACTATAATTTATGGATTTTTAACTGTGAATGGAGAACGCACATTAGAGTGAAGGATGTGCTTTTTACCAGGGGAGCTTTATTCTGTATTGTTTCTTAGACTCAAGACTGAAAGATTCAGGCTGGAGGGAGACAGCAGGTGCTATGTAAGTATGTGTGGTACATTTGCAATTTAGATGTTTGCATTTTTTGGCTTTCTAAGAAAACAGGAGGTGGATTGCAGGAAATATTTATGTACTCATCATCAGTGAAAATTGGCTAGTCCTGGTTTTCTGTCTCTTATCAAAGACAGGACCTATCACTTTCAGGGGGCAATGATGGGTGGTTTCCTGCAAGGGAGAAGAAGCCTCCAGGGTGATGGTAGGGCTGGTGATGCAGGGACATCACCAATGGCACAGTCCCACGGTGACTGAACAAGGTGAGCTGAGCAGGTTTGGTGATGGTAACTGGGGTCAGCCAGGAGCCTGGTGTTTGCCAGACAAATCTGTGGGGATGAGGAAGTCTGAAGGTCAAGCCAAGGATGTCAAGTCAACAAGGCAAGGCCAGGATCAGCAAAGTGCAAAGCCAGGCACAGCTATACCTGTGCTGTTGCTCAGGCAAGGACCAAGGCAAAACATTTGAGCTTCTCTGCAGCTGCTAAGCCAAAGCAAGGAGGCCCTAACGAGGCTTCCCACAGCTTTTTCTCACAAGTAGTTGTCTTCACAGCAGCTGGATCCAAGGTTACACAGCTGCACTACATCAGAGCTGGCCTTGAGTACATACAGCCAAACTCCTGCAGCAAGGCTACAGAATTTGGTGGTGCACTCACTGTACTGGCCTTTTTTTTTTTTTCTTCTGTCCTGAACTTGAATTGTTACAATTTCTTTTGTCTTGTGTTTAAAGTCAATACTTCATGTGAAGTTCCTCTTTTGGAGGTAATATAAACTTTATAAGCATGTTTGCTCTGAGTTAGTTGGGTGGTGGCTAACTTTTGCTGTGTTAAGGACCATAGTTTAAGTTATTAGGAACTGTGTGCTTGTATATCTGTCTGAATACAAATTTTAGCATACTGGAGTGCAGATATTGATTGGAAAGAGCACACTGAACTTCTTATGTTTTCACATGAAAAAATATTAATTGTAATGGAGAAGGATAGATACTTAAAGTCATTTAATGTTTTAGGCTTTCAGTTGGCCAGTTAGAGGCTTGTCCAAGAGCAGGCTTCTGCTGAAATGAGGGCTGATAATTTGTTTTCATTAAAAATTATAAAATATTCTCATCCTTTCTAATTGTTTCTTCTAGTAACCTTGAACCAAGTAGTCAGTAATCAGTAATGCACAAGTTCATTATAATAAATGGCTGTCAGGTATTAGTGTGACTGTTTTCTGAGCCTAACATCCCTCTTTTTCAGGCCACAGACTTCAGTTACTAACCTTTGGTTCCGTGCCCTTCGTCACATCCATCTGTTGCTTTGTGCTAATCTACCATTGCCCTAAAGATTTTGTATTAGAGAGAACAGTTATTAACAATGATTAGATTTATGGTTTGGGGTTTTTTTGTCTGCCCGTTATTGTCATTTGCTGATGCTCTTATGAATATGAAAATACACTCTGTTGGAAATTTTTTATCTTTAAGCTCTTTTAGAACTGATGTATCTTACTATTTAGGGTAATCACTTTTTTGGATAGAATACCAGGTAGGATATCTGAAGCATTTGGTGCATCTGTTCCAGTCTGTCATAGAGTTCTGGCCTGTATTAGAGAACTGAACCTACCAAAATTTGTGACTTATCAGTTGTTGCAAGTCTGAAATGGGACAGTCATGGACCTAAAGAGAGCTTAAAGACATGATCCTTGTAACAGTAAGTAGCTGAACAATGCTGGTGAGCTACAGGCTGAGTGTTTGTGTTCATTCAGTTCAGAGTTTTAGGCAGGTAGGCTTGTAGAGTGAATTCTGCAGATAATTCACTAGTGAAAGGAGTAGAGAGCTTTGCCAAACTGCTGGCAGCAGGCAAGTAGAGTGTAAAAAGAGTAATCTTTGCAGAAAATGATTGCTTAGGTATACATTTGATGTGTCATGAGTGTTATTTTTGAGAAGTAAAGCTAAAATAAACTAGAGGTGTTATGAACCTTTGGGTCAAGTGTGTTCTTGGGTGTCCAGAACGGCTTGTTGGTTCCCAAGTTTATGAAGCACTTTACGCTAATTTATTTTATTGCATTTCCTGTTTGGATTTTTTTTCCCAGTTGTTTCCTGAATTCTGTTTTCTCATTAACAGTTTGTAATGCACCTTGATGTGTGGCATATTCTTTCTCACATTGTTTTCTGCCAATATTTGTGTTCCTATTGTCTGACTATGTTAAGTCAGTGATTTTTAATTGTCAGCTTGATGCTCCAGCTGGCAAATGTGTCAAAATGGTTTGTTTGGATTTCAAGGTTCCATTTTCAGCTCTTGTTTACCTCGCCATGTATTCACAGCTTCCTCCAATTTCAGCTGCCAAAATTTCAGTGCATATCTTCGAAATATTGCAGCCTCCTAGCTCAAAACATATCTTTCTGGGTTTTCTTGACCTCTATTCAATATCCAAAAAATCTTATTCTTTATGGTTTCCATTAGCATGCTTGGTGCATAATCTTTTCTACTAGTCTTGGCTGCTGCTGTATTTTTCCTTTCTCATCTCCCCCACCACCTGGGAGCAGTAATGTGGAAGTGTCCTGGTTTCAGCTGGGATAGAGTTAATTTTTTTCCTAGTAGCTGGTATAGTGCTGTGTTTTGGATTTAGCATGAGAATAATGTTGATAACACACTGATGTTTTAGTTGTTGCCAAGTACTATTTACACTAATCAAGGACTTTTTCAGCTTCCCATGCTCTACCAGGTGCACAAGAAGCTGGGAGGGGGCATAGCCAAGACAGCTGATCCAAACTGACCAAAGGGGTATCCCATACCATATGATGTCATGCTCAGTATATAAGCTGGGGGTAGTTGGCCAGGGGGCAGCGATCGTTGCTCAGGAACTGTCTGGGTATCAGTCAGTGGGTGGTGACCAATTGCATTGTGCATCACTTGCTTTGTATACTGTTATTATTATTTTCCCTTCCTTTTCTGTCCTATTAAACTGTCTTTATCTCAACCCACAAATTTTACTGTTTTTTTGGATTCTCTCCCCCATCCCACTGGATGTGAGTGAACAGCTGTGTGGTGTTTAGCTGCCTGCTGGGTTACACCACAACAGGAAGGAGAAATGAATCTCTACCATGGAACATCTCAAAACTAACTGCAGACTTTGCAGAGCTGGATTGATGGGCTGAGGCCAGCTGTATGAGGCATAACAAGGCCAAGTGCCAGGTCCTGCACTTCAGTCACAACAACCCCATGCAACGCTACAGGCTTGGGGAAGACTGGCTGGAAAGCTGCCTGGCCGAAAAGGACCTGGGGGTGTTGGTTGACAGCCGGCTGAACATGAGCCAGCAGTGTGCCCAGGTGACCAAGAAGGCCAAAAGCATCCTGGCTTGTATCAGGAATAGTGTGGCCAGCAGGAGCAGGGAGGTGATTGTCCCCCTGTACTCGGTGCTGGTGAGGCTGCACCTGGAATACTGTGTCCAGTTTTGGGCCCCTCACTACAAGAAGGACATTGAGGTGCTGGAGCGTGTCCAGAGAAGGTCAACAAAGCTGATGAAGGGTCTGGAGCACAGGCCTTATGAGGAGCAGCTGAGGGAACTGGGGTTGTTTAGCCTGGAGAAGAGGAGGCTGAGGGGAGACCTTATCACTCTCTACAACTACCTGAAAGGAGGTTGTAGTGAGGTGGGTGTTGGTCTCTTCTCCCATGTAGTTAGTGATAGGATGAGAGGTAATGGGCTCAAGTTGCATCAGGGGAAGTTTAGATTGGATATTAGGAAAAATTTCTTCATGGAAAGAGTAGTGAAGCATTGGAACAGGCTGCCCAGAGAGGTGGTGGAGTCATCATCCCTGGAAGTGACCAAAAAACGGGTAGATGTGGCACTCTGGGACATGGTTTAGTGGGCATGGTGGTGTTGGGATGATGATTGGACTGATGATCTTAGAGGTCCTTTCCAACCTTAATGATTCCTAGTTTTTACCTTCATTAAAAAATACTCCAGCCACCAAGCCAGGAAACATGAAATTGCTACTATACCTTTAATTGGTTTAGTGGTGGACTTGGTAATGTTAGGTTAATGGTTAGACTGGATGATCTTAAAGGTCTTTTCCAACCTAAATGATTCTATGATTCTGTGAAATATAACAAATTTAAAGCTTCACCAAATGGTCATACATTTAGATTACTGTTTTTTGTTGTTTGTTTTTTTTTTTTAAACAAATGCAAAATGAAACTCCTCAAGTATTCAAGTTTCCATTCAGACATCCTTTGTTCATGTTACTGACCCTAATCCTTGCTTTATAAAATGGGAAATGGCCCTTTGCTCACTATTGTTGACACTTCCCTTATACTTTGTGTAGTTTTTGGACAGTCCTTATGGTCTGAAGTCTTAACTGTGAAGGATGCAATATTGCTTTTTTCTGTAATCTCCATGCCTGTCTATAAAACACTCCGTATAATGTTCCAGTGTAGTTTTTGTCATTGATCTAGCTTTTTTTTTTTTTTCCTAAGTAGATATTGAAATCTTGGGTCTTAAATCATCAAGTAGTGCTTCTCCCTTCTTAAATTCCACTAAAGCAATACGTTAGCTAATTGTTTAGAATTATCTTATTTCTTTAGTGCTCAGGTGATTTTTCACTTTCTCATTTCATTTATTTTTGTACTGTAAAAATCTAAATATTGTATCAAGGAGGGAGGAAAGGAAAAGGACTTGGGACTAGAAATACTAGACATGAATCACCACATGTTTATGTAAATAGCTATTAAAAAAAAGTGTTTTATAAAAACAAAGGCTTTATTCTTCATGTAATTGATAATGAAGATAAAAATCTAAAAGTAGTTAATTTCTTTTAAGGAGAAATGCTGACTGAACAAGCTGAAGGCTAGCATAAAGAGTTGGCAAGCTCAGGTATGCTACCTACTCAAAGTCACTACATTGAATCAACATGCTGATAGTTCCAGCAGACTAATTAAAGAAGTTTCACGTGACCCTTAGCTATGCAATACAAACATGAAGCATCTGGTAGAGAAAGCTTGAAATGGAATCAATATAATTTTAGATATTGATGCTAAATCTTAATGAAGGACAAGGAAGGATGTTAATAAATTGGAGTGAATAATTGAACGGATTGAGTTAATTCTGGTAATCTGACTTTTTGATCCATGCCACACTGTTTGGATTTAATTGGGCTAAGATCTAGATGGATGCAGAAGAGAAGAGACAGGTGAGAAGGCAGAGAAGAAGGAACTAAAGAAGCAGATGAGAGAAGTTACAATAAGCAAAAAATCTTTTAAAAAGATGTTAAATCATATTTACATGAATAAATTAAAGATTACAAAGGAATATCCCTGAGCACTAGAGGTCAAGACAGTATGGTTAAACAGTTAATATACTCCCTAGAACTGTTTTTGTTTGTGCTTAATAGGGCTCTCCAAAACAAATTCCAAGCATAGTTAGCAAATTACAACAGGCCAGGAACACTTACTTCCTAGCGGGCAGTGGAGATATGAGTCAATCCATGCCAGTTCACTTTGGTGTCACAAATCTGTCCTGAGCAGGTCTTAATTTTCTAGAAATGGGCATAACTGTACTAAGATAGAGCGGGGGAGGATCTAGGAGTTAATATCTTGTGTCCAAAAGTAAGTTTGAGGATGGAAGAAGATTTCTAAAGACAAATGACTGGTCTTTAAACAAAAAGATTTGATGGTTTCATATCTGCAAAGCAGGTCAAGACAAAATCAATCTAATGAGTGCCTCATAAGAAACAGATAATTTGGAAAGATTGCAAAGCCATGCAAAGAAAAAATTATTCAAATGGAATAAAATGTCTTCTCCTTGGGTTCTGCTACCATTAAACACTTCAAAGTTCAGTTTATGGTGTGCTAATACATATTTAAAACATAATTTATTTTTTATATCTTCTTAGAATCTAAAGTGTTAAGACTTGTCAAATGAAGCTGATTTCATTGTGAAGAGCTTAACCAAGATTTACAAAATACTGTGCTGATGAGTAGATAAATTAGAAAAGGATATGATGTGTTAAAAATCTAGTGCACTATAGAAAATATAGAGGGTCTACTTGGACAGAAAGGATTTACTCATGATGAGGAAAGAAAGAGACCTCCATTCTTAACTACATAACGGACCACTATGGTTGATAGAGACTTGATTATACTAATGCAGTTACAAAATGTGACTTTTTTGTGTGCATGTAAACTAATTTGTTTATGGCATGTGAATTTTAATTGGGGATGATAAACTACAGTTGTTTATAGAATTTTGGAGTCTTTTGTTTTCTGTTAATGCTTAATTTAAACACATCAATAAAATGGAGACTTGTGTTTATGATTTTGCACATTAGTTTTTGAAAGAAACATATATGATCAGCATACCTATACCAAGAAAAATTCATATAGGAAAAAAAAATGCTTTTCACATTCATTAGCATTCAAACACAGGAAATTATCCTGTAATACTTCTGACATTAAGGTAGAATGGTTGACATGATGAATAGTATGCATGCAAGCATTGCACACTGTACTTTGTAACTGTTGTAAACAGTCTACTCTTTCATTAAATGCAGGGGTATCAGAAATTTAAAACTGGGCTGCCACAGGCTTGTCAGCCAGCTGGTGTCTAAGGTTATTTCTAGCGCTATAGTGGGTTGACCCTGGCCAGCAGCTAAGTCCGAACTGAGCTGCTTGCTCCCCCACCCCCCTGCACTCCCCCCCAACATGATGGGGAAGAGAACGGGAAGGGCAAAAGCAAGAAAACTTGTGGGTCAGGATAATTTAATAAGTGAAGCAAAGCAGCATGTGCAAGCAAAGCAAAATAAAGACTTCATTTACTGCTTCTGATCTGCAGACAGATGTTTAGCCATTTCAAGGGAAGCAGGCCTTAATCATGCACGTCCATTACTTGGAAAGACAAATGCCATGACCATAAACTTTTCCCCTCTCTCATCCTTTCCCTGAACTCTTACTGTTGATCATGGCATCATATGGTATGGAATATCCTCTTGTCCTGTTTGTGCCTCCTCCCAGCTGCTTGCACATCCCCACCCACTTGCTGGGAGAGGCATAGCAGGGAAAAAGAAGGCCCAGAGGCAATGTTAAGACTGTTTGGCAATTACTAAAACACTGGTGTGTTATCAACACTGTTTTAGTCACAAATCCAAACCACAGTACTATATAGGCTGCTATGAAGAAAATTAACTCCATCCTGGGCAGAACCAGTACTATTTCCACACCTTATTCCATACAATTTATGTCATGCTCAGGTGAAACACTATCCAGTACATCCTCATTAACTACCACCTTTCTATCACCATCCTTTGACACATACAGAGGTATTATTCCTTTAGTCTATGTGCCACCTTTGTAATTGTATATCACAGACAAGTATAGAACATGTATGGACATGGGGTTACACATAGAAGAATAATTCCACCTTCAACTTACATAATCTAGGTTTGTAAGGACCTTCTTTTAAGCCATCCTTATCTTTGTTTGTACTATCCATAATTTTGCTCATTTTGTGACTGTCTTCCTTGGTCCTCTCCTTTCCTGGCCATTTCTTAAGGATTTCTTTCGATAGTACTTATTATTTGACCTTCTCTAAACTGTAAGCTTGTCTACTTTATCCACTCTAGGACTGAAAACTGAGGAGAAATTAGATGTGGTGAATGAATATCAGGTGCCTGTGTACACCAGCTGCACTGTATCAGGGCTGAGCTTGAGCACAAGCTACTTGCTCTCAAGATCAGCCCTGATATAGTGCAGCTTGGCAAGCTTATGTCAGTCTTCCAACAAATTGTGAAAAACAGCCTTCCTGGGGCTTGTCTTCCTTGGTTCATGATCTGCATTGAAGCTTGGGCCCTGGGTCTTGGTCCTGGCTTGAGCTACATTGCAGGTATGCCTGTTCCTGGCTTTGTACTTTGATGATCCTGACCTTGCTTCACTGGCTTGTCTTCTTGGTTTGACCTTGGACCTGCTCAGCTCTTCCTGTTTGGATACTGTGGGACTGCACCTTTTGCTAGTGAAGCTAATGCTTTTTTCTTGCCTTGCTGTCACAAGCTTGATCTTGGCTCTCAGCTTGTCTTCCCTACAGGAGCAAACCACTCTTTCCAGTTCCTGAAAATGAGGACCATGAGCCATGTTTCCAGGATTTATTACAGCAATAAAGGCACATAGAATACCATCTCAAAATTCCTCAAGGAAAAAAAAAATTTGTTGGTCTTTTCTGATCTATAGATAGGGTTTATTTTCATTTTTCCCAAAAGTAGTAGTATAGTTTCACACTGAAATGATTCCATTTTTAAGAAGCTGAAATTCCAGACCTGTGATAGGTCTAGCAAATCTGTTTTAAAATCAGCTTTCATCCCAAGACATTTATCAAGTTCTGGTATGACCACCTGATTCTCTTATTTCATTCTGACATTCTCCATTTGCTTTTCCTTTTTCTCTGCACGATAAATTATTTCAGGAGCCTGTATCTTCCCATAAATATGTAGAGCTCTCACCAGGTTTAGGCCTCTTTGATAATAAAACAAGTTGTTACTGTGAAGGAAAACAAAACTTACCTAAATTATATGCCTCGTAAATCAACAGTGAAAGGCTACTAGGAGAATTTGCTTCTTCTTAACCACAGTTAGTTGAGTTTATGCCCTGAAGTATGAGAATTCATTGTCTTCATGCTATTTAATGTTAAAAAAATCTGAAATCAGATGTTCATCACACAATAAAAAGATTTATAAACTTACATTATGTACAATTTTATTCATATACAATGAAAATCTCATAAAGTTGAATTCAGATGTGATTCCACCCCCCCGCCCCCAAACTTCTGATAAGGCAGTTTTATGTAGTTAGTCACCACAGAATAGGAACGACAGGGAGCCAGTGACAAATGTGCAAATTTCCTTAGGGAATACAGTAGTGTGGTAATAGGCAATAGATTAAGCCAGAAAAAGACAACTGCTGGTGTGTTGTGATTGAACTTCTTGTATATGATAAACAACATTAAAGTTTTATTCAGCTTCAATGAAATGCTAATGGTGAATTTGTTTAAAACATTGGGAGGGCAGACTGGTGGAGAGAGATGCAATTTAAAACATCCTGTGAAGTCAAAGATGGATTTGGTGCAATTAAATCTGACTAGGACTTGAGTTTGGACTTCAGATGTGCAGTGTGAAATGGAAATAACCTGGCTTGCAAAACTTGTATATCATGCAGTGGTTTGAGATGAGACAGTTAAACCATAAATATATATTATTTATTGATATAATTGCAACTGTTGACAGGATAAATGCCAGGAGTGAGAAGGTGTCTCAGACAACTGGAATAGATTAGGAAAAACAAACAGAGCTTTTTATGTCTTTTTAAAGGGATGGAGTAAGCAAAATTTTCACTAGTCATCTGTTCAAAAGCTAGTTATGCTCATGAAGGAGAATTGAGAAAACTGAGATGGTAAAACATAGCTAAAAAACGGAAACGTTGAGTATTCCTCTAGAAATTATATTTTCATAAGAAATACAAGCAGTCTTTTAAAAAAGCATGTGAAAAAGTTGTAAATTAATATTTTAACATAAATAAATGTCTTAATGAATATCAGGTTCAACAGTGTGTGCAACAAAAAACAGAAACACTAGTCTCATTTTCACCAGATAGAAACCTTACTGCAGAGCAGTACCAAAGTTTAACAATGTTTTATTCACTGTCTATTGTCATAAATTTAAGACTTTTCTACTTCATATTTTAGATGATGTAACATCTCTAATAACACCTTAAAACAAATAGGATAATGATGTATTACCACTTTTTATGCAGGCACCTGGAAATGTTACCTAACTCTATATATGGCCAGATCACTGCTGAGGTATTGTCTCTCTCATTGTGTTGGTTTTTAAAAAAATTATATATTTTTTTTAATTTTTACATTATCAAATGTAAAATTCCCATTACTTTGGAATCCACTTGGATGCTTTTTATTACAAAAAAATGAATGGAAAAACAGACTAATAGGGATGCTTTTGCACAGACTTAGATTCTGGTCTTTAAAGAAATAATGACAAATACCCAGTGCTATCCTTGGTGTGAGACAAAAACAGAGATCTTTTTCAAACATGTGGGCTATAGTATCGGCATTTATATCCCCCTACTAAGCATGAGATAATTCAACAATTTTTTCCTGCTGTTGTTTCCATGCTTCTTTGGAGAACGTATGAGAAAAAGCCAAAATACTTTGGTACTGTTCAAAGCTTTATCTTCTTCTACCTCTCTAATTTGACATATTTGACTTCCAGCAGAACAATCACAGACGATGGATGTATGCTGCCACATTTTATTTTTACCAGAAAACTGCTGACACTATTCCAACTGTAGCAGGCTTACTAAAAAGTGACATGTGGACTTATTTACATATCCCTAGGCCGCATTCTTCTACCACGACTGGTCTGTCACATATGAAGTTTGAGATATTTGCTTAAAAAGAATTACTATTGAATCACTTCTCTGGTGCAATGACTCTGAGGTGAAGCAATATAATTTATGTTTATGTTATTTTGGTTCGTTCATCCAAAGATATTTCCAGGATCCTAATTCTATATGCTAGAAAACAAGACTCACAGATAATCCTTGTAAGAATCCTGGAAGATTCCTACTAATAAATGCTAGATTTGTAGTTAAAACCAAAAATAACCCCATGACTGTGCAATGCATACACACCAGTTTCCAATTATTATAATCCTTTTTCCTCTAGCTGCAAAGCTTGATTCTTTTTAGGGATTAGTGACCTCATCCCAATTCTAGTAGAACCGCTGGTGAAAATGTTCATTTTTGGTAGCAAGGAAAACAAAGTTTATTTGAAATAGTAATGGACTGGTTTATTGATGCATAGAAGTGTGGCAATAGGTTATGCCTATGTTAGGTTTTGAATGCCTGAGCACATTTTTATGCTGAGTATATGCACACTTGCCTGAGGGCAATGTCTTATGATGCATTACTTATGGTCCTGTATCTAAGAAAGTACCTGACATGTCATGGAAGTGTTGTTGATTAGAAGCTGTCAGCACTGCAGGCTGGATTATCTGCCTTCATTGTCTTCTGATTATGGGTTCAACCACTTGAAACTTTGTTTCTTTGCTTGTTTGCTTTGAGATCTTTGTTGTTTATTTTGTTGTCCACACAAGAACCAGAGAGTCTTAGACTACTCACATGGTAGAGGGGCTTTACACAAGGTTACAAACAGTCATGTGTAGAAACCCTATTGTCATTATAGGTAAAAGTAATGGTAGTACATAAAAGGCACAACTCTGCAACACTTTCAAACCTTTTCTTAAGCCTGCCTTCAATTATTTGAGAGCTTCTCCAGCTACAAGAAAAATTTTTCCTTTAAATTGTGTTTCTTGTTTGTCTACCATATTGTCCCCAAATAAGCCTTAATTAGCATGGGTTCATTCCAGCTTTCTTTAGGCATCTAACCAAAGTGGATTATTTCAGAACATATTTAACTAAAGCTCCCTTTACTCTCAGTAGAGACAGGCATCTGAATCATCCTCTCTTTATCAGTTGTAAAAGAAATTGAGAGTAACGCCTGAATTAGAGAACTCCATTTGCTGACTGAGATAGCAGGGATTAATTTGGGCCCTAGAGTGCCAATGGTTTAGGTGGAGGTCTGGGAGAGTACAATTATATTTGTCTTAGCAAAAAGAAAAGTACAACAGGAGCAGATCTGTAGAGTGAAACAGTTGAGTATGCCTGAATTCACTGAGAGGATTTTATTTTGGACTCTTGCTTGGTCCCCTACTCGGACACCCGTTAGCTGTTGGACTACTTCTGGAGACCATCTTCCAGGTTACCTTGGGCTGAAGGGAATCCAATTTGCACATTCAGAGTGAACTTCTACTTTACTGACTGCTGCAGTGCAAGTATAGATAGACTGAAGCTTCCTTTATGGTGATTTATTACAGTTCTAGGACTGTACTTCACATTGTGTCTGTTGAAATCAACTTCACAGCAGTTGCCTGTCTTAGGCAAATGTATAAAGACCTAAGTAGACAACAGAGCTAAAGCGTCCACATTACATTACTCTATATGATGCTTTTGCATAACTAATTTTACTTCCACCAGGAAGAAAACTGCTTTGAACACATCAGAGGTACACTCTAGAGCACACTGTAAGGCACTGAAATGCAAGGCAAACTTCCAGTAACAAACCAAACAAAACCTTCCCTAAAAATAACAAAACAAAAAAAACCCAAACCAACCAACCAACCAAAAAAAAAAAAATTTTTAGTGTAGATATATCCAGAGAAGACTGTGTGATGTAAACCCAAGTGCAGGAAGTAGGGATGATCAAGAGATCTACTTCAAAACTTTAGCAGTGAATCAAGTTTAAAGAGTAAGGTATGTAGCTTTAAATGAGCAAGAAAGTCTGTCAGAAGGGTTCCAGGGCAGCTCTTTAGAAACATACAGCAAACAGAAGAAGAAAAGTGTCAGGAAAAAGGCTGAAACTGAAAGAGTGACTTCAGATGGAAATTAATCAGACCTTTTGTGCTTGAAGCATGTTGTAGCATGAAACATCAGCAAGATTTGAGTTTAGAATTCTCTAAAATTCTTTAGAGCTGTAATATTTTGATTGCATGAAGGCATACTGACAAGCCTATACTACAGATACTTTATAAAGCATCGTTCAGATAAACAAAACAGAATTAATACCCTCCTTCAAGTGACATTCTTTGGCCGCACCTGGAATACTGTGTCCAGTTTTGGGCCCCTCACTACAAGAAAGACATGGAGGTGCTGGAGCGTGTTCAGAGGCGGTCAACGAAGCTGGTGAAGGGTCTGGAGAACAAGTCTTATGAGGAGCGGCTGAGGGAACTGGGGTTGTTTAGCCTGGAAAAGAGGAGGCTGAGGGGAGACCTTATCGCTCTCTACAACTACCTGAAAGGAGGTTGTAGTCAGGTGGGTGTTGGTCTCTTCTCCCAAGTAGCTAGCGATAGGACAAGAGGAAATGGGCTTAAGCTGCGCCAGGGGAGGTTTAGACTGGAAATTAGGAAAAATTTCTTTACGGAAAGGGTGGTCAGGCATTGGAACAGGCTGCCCAGAGAGGTGGTGGAGTCACCATCCCTGGAGGCGTTTAAAAAACGGGTAGATGTGGCACTTCGGGATATGGTTTAGTCTGGTCTACCCTTGATTAGTCTAGAGTGGGCTTGGTAGTGTAGGTTAATGGTTGGACTGGAT
This sequence comes from Pelecanus crispus, assembly GCF_030463565.1. Classification (NCBI taxonomy): domain Eukaryota; kingdom Metazoa; phylum Chordata; class Aves; order Pelecaniformes; family Pelecanidae; genus Pelecanus; species Pelecanus crispus. The sequence goes on from NC_134645.1 coordinate 83,859,591, forward strand.
GATCTTAAAGGTCTTTTCCAACCTAGATGATTCTATGATTCTATGATTCTAAATATTGTATTTAAATGGAAAGTCTGTACTGTGTCACTTCATAACTTCAGTGATATGCAACTGCTAACATTGACTGCTCACGGGATTCGCTAATCATCAGCTGAATTAGTTTGATCATCTGTGTTGTTATTGATGACAGTGTAAACTAGGATTCACTACTGGTGCTAGGAATGAGATATGTTTGGTCTTTCCAACTGCAGATCAGTCTGGTAGATACATCAGTTAAACCTCTACAGAAATAAATAGTAAAATCACTTTGTTCATTAGATAGTCATATCTAATTCTTCTTTTTTACAAGGACTTTTTTTTTTTCCTCTTGTTTTTTAAATTTTTGTAGCACTTTATATCTGGAAAGTGAATAACACACAGGTGAAGTTATGGAAAGATGTCCTTGCACTGGCTTAACAAAGCAAATAATTATACATTGTCTTTACATTAAATAATGTCAAGTCACAGGCAAAGATACTGGAATTAAAAAGAATTATGTATATTTTAAATGTTACAATGATCCCCAGCACAACTTTGGACCAGGACAACTAGTGGTCTTCCAAGCAGAGTGAGGGAGCCAGGCATGGGGCAGGCATCCTTCCATACCAATAGTATTTATGTGGACACTGTCATGGATGCTAAAGCATTTTAAGAGTATAACCACAAGCAGCCTATGCCAGCTATGTTTGGGGCTAGAGAACAGGCCCTGAAAGTGTTAAGTTTAATAACCTAGATGTGTCCAGAGCTTTCCTGTGAGAACAGCTACAGAGCAGGAGGTGAGACAGTGAAGAAACAAGGTACTGCAAGCTCCTCTCTCTCTTAATGTCCATTGCTGCCTCTGCATCAAGTTTGCTCAGTTCTTTGTTGATAACAAAAGCTCCATGTTATCGTTCTACCAATGCTTAGACACCTGTGACAGGAAATTTTAAAATAAAATAATAAAAAAAGAGTAGAAGAGATTAGTCTTATGTTGCTTAATGTGTAGTGGTTATGAACTTTATTATTTTATTTTCCTAAAATAGGTGATGTGATAATGGTGCATGTAGTAGCAAGTATTGCTGATGTTATACCTGTGATAACCATCATAATCAGGGAATAAACTGATTCTAGCCCACTTGTATAACTTCAGTTCATACAACCTATTTTCTGGACTATTAAAAAATATTGATTGATTTGGATCAGGGTAAGGCATATGTTTCAAGTTTGATAGATTTTACCATAAACAATTTTTATTAAATGTCACATGAGGAGTTATTGCTTTGTATCTAATGGGTCTACTTGCGTTCTGCCTTGCAGGAGTGTATCGGATCACTGAGAAACACTGGATAGGAGTTATTGTCATAGATGGCATATTTTCTATGAAACTAACCCAAGTCCTAATTGAGGAATTCTTGACCCTCATTCTGTAAGCTCTCTGCAGTTCAAGCAGGTCTGTAACACTGCAGGGGAGGGATAGTTGTTCTTTGGGGGGGTGCTTGATAGGAAAATAAAATAGCAGACTTCAGATATCAAAACAGGAACTGTTAAAGTAAATGTAACACTGTATAATGTTTTGTGTGGTAACATGATATATAGATAGCACAAATGAGACTTCTGACTAACTAGAAGAATATTGAGTGGACTTTTAATGGCCCTTTAGCATGCTCATTTAGTACATGCAACATCCTGAAAGACAAGAAGGTGGTCAGTGTAACACCATTATTTAAATAAAAGTCTAAGGTCAGGCTAAGTTACAGTTTTGTTAGTTTAACTTCAGTTACAGAAGTAATAGATATTATTTTAAAGATCCAACAGGTGGACATTTTGAAAACTATATCTTGATAAAACAAATCTAAGACATTTTTGTAACTGAGAGGTTATTTCTCACTAATGCACGCTGCTATCAAGACAGAAAGAGGGAAAAAATACACTTCATAAACTAGTGAGTATTATAAGGAGGCATTTGGCAACATTTCCATGTCCAAAGCTTTAACCTATAGGATGCACAATTCTTGATATGCAGAATGTAAAGGAAGTTTAATAATGCTTTGAATAGGGGCTCCTCTGTTGAGAAATATGGATAACAAATAGTAGTTATGAATGGATTTCCTTTAGACTTGAAATGTTACCAGACACATAAACTGTACTTTAAAAAAACAAACAAACAAACAAACAAAAACCCCAAAGCACAGTATTAAAAATTAAAATGGTGATAAATTCCTAGTTGTGCAACAAATATTAAATGTGACCAAATTCCAAGTCCTTAGTAGTTTTAAGTATGTACGGTAAATTTAGTATCACTTTTTTCTTTAATCTAACCAACAGAAACTGTGATCCAGTGCATGGAAATATATGGCTCCTACAGGAAGAGAGAATCACACTGCAGAAGCATGTTAATGGATTGCAAATGTTAAAGTATTTATAGCTGATACCTAGATAAGAACTGCACTGTTTGTGGAGCAAAATACGTGTTCTAAGTTACCTATTTTAAGGCCAAGCAGCTTGTTATCTTATGATCAATCTTTCAACAAATTAAACCAAGAACATTTCAGAGTCATTTTTATGCAGAAGTGGCAGGTGTGACACATACATATCTGTAAAATTGTTCTAGAAAAAACTGACTGCTGTTGCGTTTATCTCAAAGAACATCTGAGAACTTGAGGTCATCAAATACTTGGGAATATGTATTATTACTTATTAATTCAAATTCACCATAAAGCCAAAAAGTGCTAGGAAATAAAACTGATATTTGTATTCAGAACTACTTTGAAAAATATTTCACTTAACAAAATTGTGCTTCAGCCGATGGAATCCTTAGCTTTTCACTATAGCATTGAACAGATTCTTTAGCATGCCAGAGAGGAAACCAAAATTCCAGATTATAATTCCTTAAGTAAAATAAGAACAGGTAAGTAATTTCCACCTGAGCTTTATCCATTTTAGTGGCTAATACTTTCAAGTAATGTAGAGTGATTATAAATATTGTGTGTCATTGACTGTTTGCCAATGATGAGTAAGCAGCCAACTTGATCAGTTCACTGTTCTTGCCTGTATTCTTACCAGAAGTAGCTAAGCAAGAAGATTTTAATTTGAAAAGGATTGAAATAAATTAAAGTGGTTTATTAATTTGTCAAAGACACATAATTAACTGGCAGTCAGTGACCTGTACACTACAGATCAGTATCAGCAGTACAACAAATAAACCACAGTACGAGATACAAAATGCTAATTTATGACAAGAAAAGTCTAAACACCCCTCTATAATCCCCAGCAGTGCCCATTCTGATCCCCCTCTGAGTTAGATGCACACCTCCCTCAAAGGCCCAGTGGGTTGCACACACAGATGTGCATGCACACACGCAGAGATGCACACACACAAGTCTGTTCTGCCTGACCTTGGAAGTCAGAGCCACCATGAGGACCATGCTATGTTACCTGCTCTGTCTCCTCTCTGGTACAAATCTCCATGCTGCTTCTCTACTTCTGCAGTCTCCTTCTGCTTCCAGATTTTTCCAAGACTACCCTTGATCTTCCTTTTTCCCCCATCATTTCATTCTCTGTAGTAAGGTTTCAGACCATTTTAGAAGATAGTTGCTAATGGATTTTAAGACTTTTGGCATCATGGGTGCTTTTGAAACTTTATAACATGATGAAAAGTCCCTGGGTTTACTAATGGAATTACTTTATTAACAAAATAGACATAAGAGATGGCTGGAAGTATGGGACAGACAACCATTAATTTCTGTTTGATTACATTTTTAGATTAAAACCAGAAAACCAGAAAGCATTTAGCAGATAAAGACAAATATTGGCAAGCTGAGTGGTATACTTGGTCTCAACATTTTATATGACTAGTATGTTCTGAGAAAACAAATACTTCAGTATGTATGCAAAACTGCTGAAAATAATATGTATTCTACTGACTTTTATCTATTACTGACAGATATAAATCATGTTTTCATGATTACATCCTAAGACTGCACAGGGGAAGAAATATCAGGGAGTAGGCAATTTCATTACCCTATCTCAAAAGTCATGGCTCTAGTCAGAAATCCAACAGCATATTATGAAGTAAGCTCAGAGGAAGAAGCTTATTCTGCACACTAGAGTAGGTATCCAAACCATTGCTGCTGACAGCAACACTGAGCTCAAAATAAGTTGTGACAAGGACACTGGAAAGCCAAAATAAACCAAACCAAACCCAACCCAACCAAAGAAAGCAAAACCCCCACATTTTCTGTAAAGTTAGTGCTTTAGAATAGTTCCTTTTTTCTTATATAGTTACATGAAAAGCATTTTTTTTTTTACTTTATCATAGTGTATCAGTTGTCAAAATATAAACAGATTTTTTTAATAGTTTTTAGAATATTTACTAATCCTAAAGCGTACCAATATTTAAAGACAAAACCTGTCTGATCACAAAATCATTTGTGAAAATTAAGTGTAAATAAAAAATATAAACTTTAAGTTTAAATGAGTGTTCTTTACATACACAAGTTTGTACTGGTTTTGGCTGGGATAGAGTTAATTTTCTTCATAGTAGCTTATATGGTGCTGTGTTTTGGATTGGTGATCAAAACAGTGTTGATAACACAGGGATGTTTTAGTTATTGCTGAGCAGTGCTTACACAGTGTCAAGGCCTTCTCTGCTACTCACACTGCTCTGGCAGCGAATAGGCTGGGGGGGCACAAGAAGCTGGGAGGGGACACAGCTGGGACAGCTGACCCCAGCTGACCAAAGGGATATCCTAGACCATATGAGATCATGCTCAGCAATAAAATCTGGGGGAAGAAGGAGGAAGGGGGAAACCTTCAAGTGTTTGTCTTCCCAAGTAATTGTTATGCATGATGGAACCCTACTTTCCTGGAGATGGCTAAACATCTGCCTGCTGATGGGAAGTAGTGAATAAATTCCTTATTTTGCTTTGCTTGTGCGTGCAGCTTTTTCTCTACCTATTAAACTGTCTTTGCCTCAACCCACAAGTTTCTCACTTCTACTCTTCTGAGTCTCTCCCCTCTCCTGCTGTGGGGACAGTGAGAGACTGGCTGTGTGGGGCTTAGGGGCTTAGCTGCTGGCTGGGGTTAAACCACAACAAAGTTGAAATATAATCTAAGCTTTTAGAAATATAGAAGAAATTAAAATAATATATTTTTCATTTTCTGTGAAAAATATTTTCTTAATCAGCTAGCTTCATATTTACAGAAAAAAAAAAGCCTGATACAATCATATAAATATTAGAAGTATTTAAAAAGTTTTTATCTGAAGTTTAACATATAATGCTAGCATGTGATATTTTTCCAAGGAGTAGCTGAAGTGAAAGAATTCAGTAACATCCCTTTAAACAATCTGTTATACTTCTGAATGTTCCTATAATAATTTTGGTTATTACTTTCTTCTTATGGTAGGTCCTTTTTATGGGCTGCAACTCTGGTTAGAAAATAAAAATCAGGCAACTTCATTAGAATTTAAAATTTTTTTCTTCATTTAGAAAATCTATTAAATTATATTTGATTAGCTGTCGTAGAATTGTGGACTAAGTGTATGTATGATACACTGTTTTCTAAAGACACATTATGTTGTATTTTATATAATTAGGGACTCCTGGTGAACTATTGTTTAATTTTGCTAAAACTAAGAGGAAGCAGGAACTTTCATTTTAATTAAATTTAGCTCTGTGTGTGCATGAGTTTTTGAAAGAGGGATGTTATATATACACATCTGTTTATCTGCAATTTTATTTGTTATAGAATAATTGATTACAGCATAAGGCATTGAGAACATTGAAAGCATAATTAAAATCCCAATTTTGAGAAACCCCTAGCTGAAGATTTTTATGCTCTGGAAGTATTCCCACCAATAGTCAAATGCTCTTGTGTTCTCCCACTGCCATTGAAGGACAAGGATAGCATTTACGCTGTTGGAACCGCTTAGATTAGAATTCACGCCTGATGCTAAACTTCCTGATTCGGTGATTCATTCCCATGTTTAGTGCTCCCAAGGTATTACTCATCTCACTTTACATTAGATAGCTGTCATTTAGACTTCTAATCCTCTACTTCTAATCTTGTCTTCTAGTGTCCTTTTTTAATCAATGGAGAAGGCTTCTCCAGACAGTAAATCATACAAATCTTTTCCAGAAGTGTGCTTTATGATGAGTTGATTTTCCCTTTAAGAGAGTCTATTTCCCCCCTGTTACTATAAACGTAAACTAGGGTGGCCAGTTTAAAACACTGACTTTTATGACTGAAGTTATGTGAGATGAATCCTTCTTTCTCATACACAGAGGCACAATTCAGAGGGATTTGTAGGACATACAATGTATATGTGAACAGTGCATGTGAAAGTATGGAAACTGATGCCTGTTTCAATGACCCTGAGATACAATTATACAATACAAACCAGTTTTTCAGTGAATATTGAGGACAGAGGTAGTCATCTTTTGGTGGATGATGAACAGCCTTGTAATGTTTTCTCTGTACAGAAGTCATGAGCACATGATTATTCGTTATGTAGCAGGTATGGTACATGATTGGGAGCAGCCAGACTAACAGGCTAAAAATTAATATACTCACTCACATGATAATCTCTGCTGTCCAGTGGTTGTCCATCATCAGGTAAAGAAATGTTAGTCTTGATTGCTCCTCCAAAATCATACAATTGTTCTTCATAAAATTGGGAGTTTGGTCACAGACAGATAAACCTTATAAAACTGAGCCATAGGTTACAGTTTCATGAACAGTCAGGTCTGCATATTTGAAAGGCCATAAAGTGACCTTGTAGGGCTTTCAGTACAGAGCAACAGAAGTGACTCTCCTCATTCCCGCCAAGTACATTTTCACCTGTTGTTTGCAGAGGATATTATTTACTTTGATGTCTCTCTGATTTATTTGGCACTTGTCCTGGTTTCAGCTGGGATGGAGATAATTTTCTTCCTAGTTGTCCTGGTTTCAGCTGGGATGGAGTTAATTTTCTTCCTAGTAGCAGGCATAGTGCTGTGGTTTGGATTTAGGATGAGAAGAATGTTAACACTCTGATGTTTTTAGTTGTTGCTGAGTACTGCTTCTGCTAGTCAAGGACTTTTCAGCTTCCCATGCTCTGCCAGGTGCACAAGAAACTGGGAGGGGGCACAGCCAGAATAGTTGATCCAAACTGACCAAAGGGCTATTCCATACCATGTGACGTCATGCTCAGTATATAAACTGGGGGGGGTTGGCCGGGGAGCAGCGATCGCTGCTCAGGAACTGTCTGGGTATCGGTTGGCGGGTGGTGAGCGATTACATTGTGCATCACTTGCTTTGTATATTGTTATTATTATTATCATTATATTATTATTATCATTATTATTATAGTTTTACCTTATTTCAATTATTAAACTGTTCTTACCTCAACCCAGGAGTGGTTTTTTTCACTCTTACTCCTCCAATTCTCTCCTCCATCCCATCGGGGTAGGGGGAGTGAGCGAGTGTCTATGTGGTGGTTAGTTGCTGGATGGGGCTAAACCATGACACTAGTAGCAGGCATACAGCTGTGTTTTGGATTTAGAATGAGAATAATGCTGATAACACACTGATGTTTTAGTTGTTGCTAAGTACTGTTTACACTAATCAAGGACTTTTTCAGCCTCCCATGCTCTGCCAGGTGTACGAGCTGGGAGGGGGCACAGCCAAGATAGTTGATCCAAACTGACCAAAGGGCTATTCCATACCATGTAACATCATGCTCAGTATATACACTGGGGGGGAGCTGGCGGGGGGGGGCAGCAATTGATTATCGGGGACTGCCTGGGCGTTGATCAGCAGGTAGTGGGCAGGTGCATCACTTGTTTTTTCCCGGGTTTTGTTCCTCTTGTTTTCCTTTTCATAATTTGTATTATTACTACTATATTATTATTCAATTATTAAACTGTTCGTATCTCAACCCACGAGTTTTCTTACTTTTACCATACCGATTCTCTCCCCCATCCCACCGGAGGGGGAGGGGACAGGGGAGCAAGTGGCTGCATGGTGCTTAGTTGCTGGCTGGGGTTAAACCATGACAACACTACCTGGAGAATGACATGATTAGGAACACACCTCTACCTCCACTAGTCAATGGGGGTCGCTGGAAGACTATCTCAGGCTTGATGTAGTGCAGATACTTGGCTTTCTTCTCCTGGTTGTTCCTCTCAGATATTCCTCCATCAACAGCAGGTAACACAACTCTTCAGTAAGTTGAGTGTACATCTTAGAGGCTAAGTAGAAATACAATATTAGCCACAGTTAGTTCCAAGTGCATACAGAAAAAAGCAGATTTTGTGGGGAACCTTACGTATTCACTGACCACTTAAAATCATAATACTATCTATTTGCAACAAAAAATGTAAGAAGTAAAATCCCTCTCAAAGATGAAGATGTTTGGCAAAATGGAGGACACTTACCCCCACCCCCCATATTTCTGTATCTACAGTTAAAGAGAAATGATTAAAAACATTCCTGAAATATTTAATAGTGATTGAGAATATTCAGTTGTATCATATAGAAGGCAGCCTCTCTTAAAACATTTCAGATCTTCCTGAAATCACTGAAGCTTCTACATGAAGCTTCTATATTTGCAAGCTTAAGTTAGTGTAAATCTATCTTTTATGCATAAGCAGCAAGGCATTCAGCCGTATTCAGTACTGGTGCAGCCTCATCTTGAATAGTGTGCAGTTCTGGGCCCCACAATTTAAGAAGCTTGTGAAACTCCTTGATTGCATCCAGAGGAGGGCAACAAAGCTGGTGAAAGGGCTGGAAGGAATGTCCTATGAAGAGCAGCTAAGGACTCTGGGTTTGTCTAGTTTGGAGAAAAGATGAGGGGTGACCTCATTGCTCTCTACAGCTTTCTGAGGACAGGAAGTGGAGAGGGAGGTGCTGAGCTCTTCTCCCTCATATCCAGTGATAGGATGTGTGGGAATGATTCAAAGCTGCTCCAGGGGAGGTTTAGACTGGACGTTAGGAGGCATTTCTTTACAGAGAGGTTGGTTAAGCACTGGAACAGGCTTCCTAGAGAGGTGGTCAATGCCCCAAGCCTGGCCATGTTTAAGAGGTGTTTGGACAATGCCTTTAACAACACGCTTTAACTTTTGTTCAGCCCTGAACTGGTCAGGCAGTTGAACTAAATATTCATTGTAGGTGCCTTCCAACTGAAATATTGTATTGTATTGTATTGTATTGTATTGTATTGTATTGTATTGTATTCTATTCTATTCTATTCTATTCCATTCCATTCCATTCCATTCCATCCTATGTGTATATGTATGTCTATATATTCCTACATCTACCTAGAATAAGTATATTTCTGCAAATATAAGCAAACTTTTGCTTAAGAGGTGGATTTGAAAAAAAAAAAAAAAAGCGTTCTGATGATGTGTGGAATCAATAGTGTGTGAAAGGATCTTGTAAATAAACGTAATTTTGCAAAATTAGTTAAATGAAAATGTCTATCAGTAATGCTTCCCCAAGTAAGGACACTAGTAGCACTTCTTTGATATTGAAACAATGTCGAAGGCTGCTGGTATAAATGAGTTTCAAAGGATATAAATAGGGGCAAAATTTCATTCTAGTCTGAAAGCTGAAATAGTTTTGAGAGACAATTTAGGAATTGGTATTCATAAAAACATCTGGTTCTGATTCTGCTCTGATCCTTGTAGGTTTTACAAGCACACTCTGCTGCTTTTGCATAGTTACCATGGTATATACTCACATAAATGAGAAGACAAACCCTTCCTTTGAATTTAAAATCTTTTCACTGCTAGCTATTTGATTTTCTTTTTCCTACATCTCCCTCTTTCCTTAGGCCTTTTTCTTGTACCTTGAATTCTCTTCCTGATCATGAGATTAAATTGAAATTAAAGTAGTCCTTATTAACATGAGTTACTTTATCTGCATTCATTTCAATCAGAATTAAATTATAATCAAAATTTGTTGCCAAATATAAAAGTTTGTGTTATCTTACCAAACTTATAATCTTGTTTCAAATTAACTTTATTATTAGCTCATTAATCAATTGCTAACAAACAGCACAACAAATAAGTGAATGTATATTTCAGGGTAATTCAGCAAGTTCTACATTTTAACATATCTACAGTGTAATGTATTTGTGTATATACTTGTACATACTTGTACTTAATGTACGTATACATTTTGAGCCTGAGTTTTTCCTGTTTGCCTTTCTGAAGAACCAGATTAAAGTCCATACTATCCACATTAAAAGAAGCTGAAGTAAAATATGAAAAAGTTAAGGTAACATATGTGACAGAAATTCCAAACAGATCATCTGGAAATGTGTTTTGAGTGCTTTATTTACAGAAATAACTTTATCGAGTCTCCTGTGAGTAAAGGTAGTCAGATTGAGATCTATATTGTTTTGAAGGTTTGAATAGTTGACTAAAGCTGTTTATTACAGCAGAAATTCATATGAGAACCAATCTTTTATAAAGACAACGCACTAAGCTGTCTTTGTATTCTTTATATTTGAAATTTTTCCAATAGTATAAAAGTGGGAAAATGTGACTCTTCAGTGACAGGTAACTGCAATAATACATGGGTATGAGAGACAGAGTTAAACTGTGTAGTTTGGGCTTCACTACGGAAACTGCAGCAGTGCAATGTTCAAGACAGGAAAATTTACAGGAGGCAGAGCAAATCACATACATAGTCATACCTGCATTAAGTAAATTCTGACACTATTCAAACTGCAGCAGTGACAAGAGCATCTTCTGTTTATTGATGAAAAATAAAGCTTTTGGAATAACCTGTATATAACACTGATTAAATTTTCTACTTTATATGTTTTAGAGCGTAATCTAGATTCTATGATAATGGAAAATCCCAGGGAAAAAAAAAAGACAAGCTTGTCACCAGTACTGATGCATCCAACAGGAATAAACAATATGCAGATTCATTGAAAAGACTTCTTATTTAACTTTTCTCCCAGTGCCAGATACTTACATTGTGGAATCCCTGTGAGTAAAAACTAAACACAAACCTCATTGACAAATGACTACAATTCTAACTCTTTCACACAATTGCTGGTTTTCTAGGCTTGTTTATATATGTCAAATATGTATCTGTAATAGGTAGCAAAATAGAAAAAGATAAGCTTTCTGAAAGGGTAAGTCTAGCTTCTAAATATTTATTCAGCATTTACCATTTGATAAGTATTACAAGAAAAGCAAAGAAAGGTATATGTAAGGAAACTTTTTAATTTTTATACTCTTCCATGAACTTCCTTTTGCCATATCCAGAGAGAAGCCTGCCTGACACCCTCCAAGGAACTGGGAGAAAAAAATGACAAAAATCAGTTCTTTGTATTCTTTATGGAGTATTTACATTACTTTACATTTTTACTGTATGCCTTTAGCTAGGCAAACAAAAAGTACATCTGTATAAGTACATGGAAAGCCAAGTGCTATAAAAGTCCTTCATGCTTGATGATTTACAGTCTAAACTGAAAAGGCAAACAGGAAGACAAATATGAAAAATATATAGCAAGTGTCCAAATATATATATATGTTGTGTATTTAATTTGCCCAATTCCACCCTATTCTATAGCTTTGGTCTTCCTAATTTTCTTACTTCTACTTAATATGTAAACACTGTCCCAGTTACTTTCCACAGCACAAACGTTATCGTCTTCATTCCTACAATACTCTACCTAACCTTCCCAAATCTAGGTCTATTATTTCCAAGAGACAGAGCTCCTCAGGTGGCAGGGGGCACCAGGCTGGGCTTCAGCAGCTGGGCAGGAGGAAGCCTGGACCTGATGTTCATGGGATTCAGCGCCTCTTGTAACACCCTTCACAGGAGCTGCCTAAGCAACAGACAGGAAGGTCTAGGAAATGCAAACACCTGAGCTCAGCAATAAGCTCACTGATGGAGGGGAAATATCAAACACAGACATTTTTCTAAAATAATGCCTTGTTCTAAGAATTGAACACTTAATTCCTGGCAGTAATTCCTTTTCCCTTTTATCCAAGATGTAGCAACTTTTCACCCCTTCTGTTGAAATTCTTAACATTTCTTGAAACTGTTCCTATTTCATGGATACTTGGAAATGGTGCTGAACTGCAGAGAAGGCATGTGGGATGTTTAGAGGTGTGTGCATGATTTTTTTTCATTTAATGCTCCAGGGCACTGTCCTGTGATAGAATAACAATGTATATACAGTTTCAGCTGCAAAAGTAGTTAATTTATTTAAGTTAAACAAATTATAGACCATTCTTACAAGAAAAAACTATCTCTGTATCCCAGATGACTGTCCTAGTTACAGTCCATTCCTCTTAGCCTGGATAGCTAATGATTCCTTGCAAAATACAGAGCAACTTTAACAGTAGTTTAACTCTGAAACTAGAGACAAGAATTGCATTAAATGGGGGAGGACAAGTGGGCTAACAAAACAAATTGCTTTGCATTTCTCCTGCCATTGAGACAGGTACATTCTGAACAGAAGTTATGATTTTTATTATTTTCCAACAGAAAAATTCTGTCTTGAATATCTCTATATATTTGTGTTCAGAAGAGAACTGCCCTGGATATTTAACAATTCCAGGAATCAGCCAGAACAATTTCTGTACTACATAGTGATTTGTAGACCTTGTCACTTGTTCTCTGCAGAATAACATGGTTTCCTGAACAACAAAAATAATTTCAAAGTTCCAGGTTGTATACAAATTATGAAACTTGGAAACACACTGCCACAGATTCCTGTGGGGAAGGCTGTGGGGTTTTTTTTGTACCCAGTAAATAAAGAGAATCAAAACAACTGGATGTAAGGCTGACTACCAAGACTGAATTATTATACCTTAAGTAAAAGGCTCCTTTTTTTCCCGAGAACTCGACATTGTATTTGAAAAATCACGATCTTTTCCATCCCATAGCCAAGAATATGTTATTCAACCGGTAGGATATGGTTATGCTTACTTGACTTTATACGCTCCAATCGTTCAGGATGGATTGCTATCTATTTCCTAATTTTCAAAGAAACTGGGTTTGTTTTTACTTCATCAGCAAAACAATCTCTGTTCTCTTTAAGTTCTATAACCCATTCAGGTACTTTACATGATGAAAAAATGTACCTCTAGAAATCTTCAGGCCTAAGAGTGTGAATATTACATAGGTATCATGTTGATAATATTCCTTGAATGAAGCACAAACACTGATTCTGCATCCATTTTACAGTCACTGTATCAATGACAAAAAATATTTTCCTAGTTATAAATGTCAAACATAGAATTCATAAAGACAGCCACTTATTCTCTACTTAGTCCAGTATCCTATGTGATTTTTTTCTTAGGTAAAGCTGAATGGCAAAAGTAAACTTATATGGCTGTAAACATTCCCAACCAGTGGTTTAATGTTTTCCAACATGCTGAGGTACTATCAGACTCTGTCTACTCCTATTTAATGATTACTCAGCATGTATGAAAATAAGATTACTTACTTAGGTATATGAAAAAGGATATAAGAGCCTAATTCTGACACTTTCTAAAAAAGAAATGTTAACTGTTTTGTTTAGCCAAATATTTTTAATGAAGAGAAGTGCCTTTCACAGGAAAATATTAGAAAGACAATTCTAAAAAGTTTATTGATTGGTATGGAGTAAAACACTTTGGTCATTATTCAGCTGATCTGTCTTGCATGCAGAGCAGTAGAATGAGAGGCACAGACCCAATCAAGGTAAAATTTAATCAGGATAAATGCACCTCAGGTACATATTTTAGAAATGTTTTTATGGTGTAAAGGACAACAAAAGTTTCAATATTAGGGAAATTCTTATTCATTAAATATTGTTAAAAATGGAGATTCTGGTTTTGTTACATAATGGGAATAAATGTAAATAAATTGGAATAAGCTTACCTGTAATTCACTTTTATATGCATAATACAAAAAAACACTTGCAGCAAGCTAGAAGAAATAATACTCTAAGCATGTATTTCAGAGTGAGCAAACAGATACTAAACAGAGTTTACTCACTTTGCTTTTAATGTCCATTAGTACTTAAGAAAATTTCTTAGGATACACCTAAACAGCTGACAACCTGACTTTAAATTGAACTTAGGCAATTAACATAGTTTCCATCATCTATTGTGTGTGCTTACAGTGAAAAACAGGGCCACTGTAAGGTAAGAATGACTTCACTTAATCAAAATGTAACAATATTCAATTCTGGTTTAGTGTAGCAGCTACAGTTGTGTGAGATAAGACTGACATTATTTGAGGATATTGCTGACTTACTGAAGATGGATGAAAACAAGAACTGTCAACACTATGATGATTAGAATCAGGTAGAAGTATTTTGGAGAGTTTTGAAGAATTATGCATGTATAGAGAGCAAGAAAGATTTGGAAACTTTTAGCCTTTTTATCTCCATTATATACAGTCTAGACTTGTTTCCTTTCTCTGTTCTTGTTGTATTCCCTACACTGACTTTTCTTCTGTCTTGTACCCTTTCAGTACCTTCTTTTTATAAAAAAAATTTCTTCTCCTGAATCTTCTGTCAGACTTACATCCTTAAAATTCTTTTCTATGGTCAAGTGTAGGCACACACCTGATTACACTGCAATGATGGATTTTAATTACCTTCCCTTCTCTCCTGCAAGCCATGGTCCAAAGGTGACTGTTACTGATGTGGAAGGTCTTGGGGAGGGCTGTCTTGGAAAACAGACACTTTCCTTTGTTAGACGCTTACTCTTCCTTCTGTGAATTCCCTGGACTCATTTGGCTTTCAGAAATGAATTTCTGCTACCAAATCTTGGTTGAATTTCACAGTGTGCATTCCAAAAACAAAATTTGCTTTTATCTGTTGGAAACTAGGTAAAAAATAAACCCTTGAAACTGAAATAAAACAAAAGTAAATATCATACTTTTCCAGTAAGCTAGGTAAGTGAACCTGTCACAGGTTTTCTTTCTTGAGAATTAATTTGAGACTTCTGAGGAAAATTTCTTACCAAAACAGTATCTTTGTGCTTTGCTGTTATCTTTGATATGCAAGTCATTCCTTTAGAGAGAAAACAACAGAAGAATGAACTTACAAATGAACAATTAGCAAGCTAGAGGTGTGGGATTTTTACTTCCTATGTAGGATGGAGTGGGGACATCCATATTTCACCAGATGAAAGTGGCTGATGAGCAGTTCATTAAATCCTTAGAGCCACCATTTAGGATTAGATTAGTCACATATCTAATCCAGTAAATATTTTACCATGTAATAGGCCCAGATGACTAAAAAGAAAAGATTTACCAAAAAAGATGCAATTATGAAGGAACATGCTTGCAACAAAAGCTTCCTGATTCTGTTAACTAAAAGTTAGTTCATACCTTGAAGCTTTAAGAATTAATATCCATTACAAAGATGGGTGGTCTTTTTTTGGTCTTCACTTTTAAAACTCTAGAATCAAAACATCACATAGGATCATTTTCCTTCTCCTTGTTATGAACGCCTCTGATGTTCTGAATGGGTGATATTTTAGAGAGCTTCCCATTATTTCCTTTATAAAATCATAGAATCATAGAATTGTTTAGGTTGGAAAAGACCTTTACGATCATCAAGTCCAACCATTAACCTAGCACTGCCAAATCCACCACTAAACCATATCCCTAAGAATCACATCTACATGTCTTTTAAATACCTTCAAGGATGGGGACTCAACCACTTCCCTGGGAAGCCTGTTCCAATGGTTGACAACCCTTTTGGTGAAGAAATTTTTCCTAATATCCAATCTAAAGCTCTCTTGGCACAACTTGCGGCCCTTTCCTCTTGTCCTATCACTTGCTACTTGGGAAAGGAGACCAACATCCACTTTGCTACAACTTCCTTTCAGGTAGTTATGAGCAGAGACTTCAGCTAGAGATAAAGTATTTAGCATGGTGTTTTATTTCACTAAATCTGCCTGCAGAGTTACTGGACCATTAACAAAACTGTAGAAATATTATTCTGCTGCAGTATTTTTTATTCTTTTATTTGTAATAAATACTATGAAAAGCCTATGATAGGAACATTTGAATGAAAATTTTTTCTGTCTTTTTATGTTTATTCTATTCATTGGTATTTTCTGAACAAAAAGCCATTAATAATTAAAGAACAAAAAATATGTACAGAATTACTGGACAAAGCTGAGATGATTACAAATAGCAATGTAATTACTGCTTCCTGACAACATGAATCTGCCTTATGAGCTGAGGAAAGCTAGTTGAAAACATTTTGTACTGTCCTATTGTTTCTCAAAAGAAGGTTGTACTCTCTGAGCTATTCTGAGGGGAAAAAAGAAAAAGAAAAAGAAAAAGAAAAGGAAAAAGAAAAAGAAAAGGAAAAAGAAAAAGAAAAAGAAAAAGAAAAAGAAAAAGAAAAAGAAAAAGAAAAAGAAAAAGAAAAAGAAAAAGAAAAAGAAAAAGAAAAAGAAAAAGAAAAAGAAGGTTTATATTTCTATTTAAATTATGTGAGTAGAGGAACAGAGCTGTTTGCAAGAAAGCTCCAGAAGAACCTTACCTTTTCTGGAGACCCATATTTCAATGTGCTCCTCACTCTTGCTAGGAAATGAAACTCTGTGCTAGAATGGTACCATTCTGCAAAAGACCACCCACAAAAGGATCCCACAGAACAGAGCAATCTGTGTGTCTGTCCTGAGACTGAAACAACTGGCACATTTATAGCTACGTCACATGCATACCCACAGGACAACTGTATAACTATATAATGTGCCCTGTGAATATCCATGTTTCTACGCTACAAAAGTCTTTATATAATAAACTTGATTTTCCAGCAGATGACTTAAATTGTTTGAGCCACTGATATATATGCTGCTTTTCTCACTTTCAGGTTGCACCTTCACTAAATCCAGTTATCCTGTCCCACACAGCGGGTTAACAACACACCTTTATTACATCAGCTGGGATCAAAGACAAGAAAATGTCGTGTATGACATATTCAGAACATGGGTTGATTTCTCCTAGGGCAAACGTATGCCTGATTTCCCCAAAGAATCCCAGGGACTGTTTTGCGTGTCAGCTGAATGATCCATTGTGGGGGGTTGTTTTGTTTTTAAGTTACGTGTGGTTCAACTTATGGTCATTGGAAGGAACATTAAGATTTTTGAAGCCATTTCCTCGCCTTAGGTAAAACACCTAGCAGTCTTTTTAGGAAAGTACATGTCTCTGGAGCACTTTCTGCCATGTTGAGAGAAGGATGTATTTTTTTTCCCCAATTCAGTGTTGATTTTTTCAAAACTAAAAATTCTTGCCATTGATAATTCTGCTTTAGATTCCAGTCTTGAACTATCTATGTTACATCAAACATAAACTCCTTCTGTAGAGATTTCAGCTTTATTGTCTTTGAATGCCACAATATGATACATTGAATATCTGTATATCCAGCACCAAGGAAAGGTAAGGTTTACAAAGCGAAAGGCATCCAAACACCATACCCCACAAGTGCTTTTGTGGTTCTAAATTCATTATCTGTAAAATGCCTCTTAACAACTACATTCTCTCTCATGAGCAAATTATACATATACATCCATGTTTTATGTAACTATAAATGTCCAAAACTGATACAGACTAAATGTAATAAAATTCACAGATGAATTTATAGATAAAAGGAAAATGACATGGATGTAAAATGCTACAGATAGTATAGACTATAAATTTATAAAAAACTTGAATCACAAACATAAAATATAACTCTTGAATAAATATATTGTTCTTAAGAGTTAGGTAACATGTATAAATGTTCTGGATACAATTGTTCTTAAGAGTAGGGAATTTGTGCAAAGTTTTGGATACCATCAAATTTGTAAAACATTTCTAGCTCTAATATCAAAGAGATCATACATCAAGTTTTTGAGATTTTAATGGGTATTGGCTTTTGACTTTCTTGAATTTAAGAGAGTAATCAAAACCTTGTGATTAAGCCTAGAAAAGTATGAGAAGAAAAAAAAAAGTCCTTAACTACTGTTTTTTCCCCCAACCTAGACAAGCTGTGTTTTTCCAATTAATGTTTACATCTATAATTCCGGCTTCAATGTATATAGTCTTTGCAAATATTTACTGCACAAGCTGGTAAAAAAGTGCCATGTTATTGTTAATATGCTACAGTTTCTTTATGGTGAGGAGTTAACAAATACATGAAGTATAAGGTTTTTTCCCTTTTACCATTAAAAAAAATGTATTAACAAGTCAATGTTTGATGAAGACCAAAAGTATGTTTCATGATTTATGAAACAATATGGAGATGAAGGTCTTCCATCTTAACAGTTTACAAAAGGAAGTGCAATGGATAATCTGATGTTCCTTCAAGTCTAAATTGCTTTTCATGAATCACCTGAAGTGTGAAATGGTAAGAAATTCTGGTTTATGGTTTTCCTAGTTTGGGTTGGGGTTTTTTTGGTGGTGTTTTTTGGGGTGTTTTTTTTTTTTTTGTGAGATTTGTAATTTTTTAATTACCTTCCTTTTTCCCGGAAGTGTGCAGTGATGCAGAATACAAATGCTAAGATCTGCTAATTAACACTAAAATATGGATTGCACTCCCCACCCACAAAATGCTCTGCTCATGTGCTCAGATATTTAATGGGCTTCAGTAAACAGTTCTTTAAGACAGTTTGCTTACAGTTGGACCATATTTGCAAAAATCATGTGATGGTCTTTGTTTTGCTACCATATCACTGCTGCGGTTATAGCTACATGGTAATTTAAAGTAACTTTAGACACAGCTCTAATTCAAACATTTATTCCTGTTTTTTTTAATACTGTACTGAATATCTCATTGGTTAATACCCAGTGTTGATTTTCTGTGGAACCTATATGTAATATTGCTATTTGTTCAGAGATTCCTCTAAGGCTTGTATAGAATGTACCTTGCTAACTTTTTAAATGGTACATTCTTTTACAAAATATCAAGCCATTTCAGTTCTAGTACTAATGGTCATTATGGCATTTTATTCATTTCACTTGTCTCATTGTGAAAGTCTTTATGCATTTTCATAAGATATTCTAGAATAAAGCTTGAAAAGTGAGTCAAAGTCCCCTTGTTAAGGAGCTTCTTCAAAGACTTTGGTGCAAATGCAGACAATGTCGTCCTTTTGATGATTTGTGTCAAGGATTTGCTGAAGTTCAGGAAGGAGCTGTATAGCTACAAGATGTAAAGTTTAATGAAGGAGTGTGTATTGCAAGTAAAAGCATCAAGTATGAAAGATTAGAGGACAGTGCTTCTTGATAAGTGTATTTTCATCTGTCAAGGTAAAAGGGAAAGGTTAATGCCTTTGACTTTGCTAATAGGTTTTCTTTATTAAGTCTATCACCTAAGTTAGTTGTGTGGGAAAATCTGGGCCAATTTATTTGGGATTTATTAACATGCTGGCTTTATTTGGTTTGATTTTTTCATCCTTTTATACTTTGACTGTGGCCTTCCCCTGAATGATATCAAGATTCATCACATTCATAAGGACAATCAAGACCTCAAGTTTCATTGGTGTATGGCCAAAGGGAAAAGATTCATTCATTCTAAGGTGGTAAAGTGCATGTCTTTTCGTTTACTGCCAGTATAACATGGTTGTAGGATGCAGGAGGGGATAACTTAATGATCTTTGTATTTTGCTTTGATGATCACAAATTTTTTGAGCATTCTTGAACTTCTTTACACACCTATGCCTATGGCATAGCTAAGGCATTGCATTTGCTTGCTAGGGAAAACTTTGTATTCCTCTCCAGCTTGGAGGAGTCTCCTTCTTGCTCATTTTGTGGTACAAGGCAGACACTGAGCAGAACTTTATCCCTATTAATCTATCATTTACAGTAATTGCCTAACACCTGACTTGTCCTATCACTTTTACATCTTCTATTATAGCCTGTATTGAGAGAGAATCTCCAGCAACTCTACTGAATTCAAACTTACTGCAATATTATATTGGAAATCAAGCCCTACCTACTCTTATGAATTCCTAAAATTTGACCCAGTCTATCTTAAATCTGGAGGAACCATCTGTTTTTTTAGGCGAGGAAAATCAAATACAATATAAGAATACTCCATATGTTTACAAGCTGCTAGCCATCAAGAGTAATTATCTTTTGATCAATATCCATAGTCACTGACCCTGAAAAGTTTAAGTTGTTTCAGGGAACCATCCTACCACACAGTATAATTTAGAGTTAACAAGTTCAGCTATCAGTATTATACTTTTGGGGGAGAGTTTCAAGGGGCTGTTAGGCCCTTTAGCTTCTGTCTAAAACATAATAGAAGTATGGACCTTTGAAAAGTACTGTTGATCATATATATAGTTCAGTCATTTTTACATGGTGTTTTGCAGACAAAAAGTCACATTCTATCTGCAGAAAGAATGAAATGACAAATACAAACCAAAATTAAGGTCACAGTTGAGGAAAAGAGAGAGAGGAAATAATAATGAGGAAGAAGAAGGGAAATACCACTTGTAAAGAAGACAGAGAAAGAAAGCTTCTGTCCAAAGATTATGGAATATTTCTAGTGTACCTACTGAGGCATCATTGTTCTGGGATCAGATTACATGTTATTGCTCACACTGAACTTTTTTTTTCCCCAGATGTCATTATGAAAACATGGGAATATGTCTAGATTGCTTTTTAAAATGAATCTGGCCACACTAATTAAGAGTATTAGGCCTGTAATTGTTAATAATATTAAGCTTTCTTTTATTGTCCCGCTATAAATGTTCATCCTTTTAAGTAAGCTATGCCTGAAATTTTACCTTAAATATTTCTAAATCTTAAGAATTATATTTATGAAGTTGTTCCAGAGCCTCCCTTCAGTTTTTTCTCCTTCTTTTCTGTGTATGCTTTCTTTCTTGTAATTTTCATCCCATATGTTTTCCTGCCATTGCTTATTTCTAGGGGAACTGGAGACCAAGAAATGGAACATTTTTCTCTAATTGTTATGTTCATCTCAGAGTCAAAAAACCCAAACAATGTTTTTATAAAACTCAAATCCACTTATTTTCTTTACCTTTAATAACATATCAACCCAAACTATGAACAAAATTTGTGACATGATAGCAAAGATATTTTTGCATCCTGACAACTCATTGAAAATTTTTTAATTGCCTGAAACAGCATTTTTGTGAGCTTTAAAAAAAAGTCATTTGTTGTAATGCAGAGCAAAATTAGATATTTGATGTGTCAAAGTTAATGTTATCTGTGGTTGTGAATTCCCAAGAGATAGAATTCTGAGCAGCTAAACAAAACCAATATTTTGCAAGTCTGATTGGCACCTGTCAGCTGTTTCTCAAGGGGTATTGTCAGCATAACTTAGCAATACTATACATCATTTCAGGATGATATTTAGTCTCTTTTGAAAGCTGAAATTATTGAATCATCTAACGTCTTGTTTCTCATGGAGAGCTAATTAATGTCCTTATTTAAAAACTCAAGCGTTAACTTAAAATAAGACACTCTTGAAAACCAGAATAATTTGATGAACTCAGTCAATGGAAGTTGATATAAACATCATTTAATTAAATATAAAACTGAAATCAATAAACTGAAGGTTGCCAGAAACTAAATAAATTATATGAGAAATGCCTTTATGAAAAATTAATTTTTAAAAATAACAAAATGTATTTTGAGGTAGAAATAAAGATCACTGGTTCTCTCTGAGTAGATTTATGGTTCTTTTTTTACACTAAATAGTTAGTAGTCTGATGACATTCATAGGATTTTTATCGTACAGAAAAGAGTGTTTAAGATTTAAATCAATTTGTAATGACTAAATACTAAACTGTATACTAAACTGTATACAGGAGGAGAATTTGATTTTATCCTTTTCATAACAATCGTGCATCTGGAAGTATGAATATGTCAAGTGATGTTTTAGAAAGTAGCTATGACTATAGCCATGATCTTTATAGGTCATTGTCTTTAGACCCCATGAAAGGTATGGTCACTGACCTCTGTTCCAGTCTATCAGCATTATAAATTCACCATTATGATAGATTGTTTGTGGAGTGTATGCTGATATGTGCATATGCATATGCTTTCTGTAAAGGAGAAAATACCAAGTAAACTGCTGGCACAATTTTAAAATTCATGTTAAAAGTTAGTCCCAAGAAAAAAACAAGCAAAGCTTCTTGCTGCTAAAACATCTAGCTTCACATATAGGATTTGATTACAAAGTATGGCTAAAAAATGTGAATAATAAGCAAAAAGATTCAGATTTTGTTTTGAAGGAAGTACTGTATGGTGCTGATATATCCCAATGAATCTCAATTTTCTATAAACCTTAAGGAACTGGATGCTCTGGATACCTAAATAAATTTTCTACTATTTCTTAATGCTCTGTTGTTCACACTTAATGGAAATTATACCAATAGAGAACATCTGAAGGATCCATATTCCAAATCCAAGCATTATCAAGAAATTCTGCTGTTCCTGATGACTTTCCACAGAGTTCTGTCCTGCTGAAGTTACTGTATTGTGCCACAAAGAACCAAGATTCTTTGAGATATCACAGGAGAATTCATAATGTTGTAGTTTACTGAGATTGGATTAAGGGGACCTCAGAAACATATATGGTTCATTTGAAATTGTTAAGGGATACAGAATAGAAAAAAATGGTGAGAATAGGATCCAGAACAGAAATTTTTTTTCCATTTGGTATCCAATATTTTCCTGTAGAGTCACGTCTTACCTTGCTCTTCTTCTAGTTCCAAGAAACTTTAATTCCTTTCTACACATCAAGATGGCTTTGCATTAAAATATGTTGTAGCTGGCAGATTAGGGCACATAAGTATGGAACAGATTTGTATTCCTCAGGCTGGGGATCCTTTGAACCAAAGGATTCTGTATCTAGACTTCCCTAACAAGTAAATAATGGTAGTAACTACTAGTTGTAGGCTGGTAGGACTAGACATTTCAGATGATGCTTCTACAGCAGTTTGTGTTTGTTACCCAATCAGTACAAGTTCCTGTTAGAATAGGATGAAACATTACTGTTCTTAAAGATGATTATGCATCTTACTCATTGCAATGGCTGAAGTTAATGAAGAAACATGTTATGCTTTGATCATATTTATGTTTCCAGTCCATTGTAAAGCAATTGTTGACAACACAGTACCTTATCAATGGGTGGTTTTGATCTTCAGAAGAGGAATGAAAAGTTATTAAATCTCTTCAAAAGAAATATAGTTGCTTTTCTGGTCACACCCTTAAACAGGAGACTAGAGGTGTTCAGAGAATTCCACTAATACTGAATCTAAGTATTTAATGACTATTTAGATTTAAAATAAGGGTAATTATTGACTTAAGTGCATTGTACTTAAGATGCAGGATGAGGATCTGGGGATTTGGATTTCAATTTAGTATAAGTAAATCTTAAAATATGTGCCACTAATATATATATATTTGTTTTG
Organism: Pelecanus crispus; assembly: GCF_030463565.1. Lineage (NCBI taxonomy): Eukaryota > Metazoa > Chordata > Aves > Pelecaniformes > Pelecanidae > Pelecanus > Pelecanus crispus. The sequence continues at coordinate 83,882,996 of NC_134645.1, forward strand.
CATTCTGACATTTCTCATGTTAGTGAATTGAACTTTACTCTAAAATACAGTGTGTGTGACCTCTCATTCAATAGGGAACTGTTCAAACTGAATATGGATGACAGAATTTAGTGAACAGAAGTTCCCATAGTCTGTTCCCAAAAGAAATCCCAGGAGTGCTCATTGTTTTCCTAAGTAGCAGATAGAATGAAAACAAACCAAATATTCTTGCTTTTAATTTGTGTTTCCAAAGCTTTCTGTAGTTTTCTGGCTTGATTAAGATGTTCTTTCACAGCTTTTTTAATAAGTCCACTCAATCTAGGTTTTACAAAGTGAAACAACAAAGGAGAATACTTGTCACTACAAGAACAAAAAGCTTTGCATTAGATTTCCCTTCTGCTTGCTTCAGAGGCTTTTGGAGAAGACTTGCTCTTCCTTTAACTTCTAAATACATTAGTCATAGCATGGTTTTTTTTACTACAGTGTGTCAAGAAGAGTAAAGGACACAGATGAATAAAAGAAAATAACTTTAAGGCTGACATTATAAAGAGGTAGAATAAATAATGTTTAAATATGAAAGCTTCATATTATCTTTTGGTATCCCCAATGACTATGTTTCACATTCAGATATTGATTGTCTATTGTACCAAAATATTTTCACTAGCACCATGATGCATACAGGCACTTTTGTTCAAAGGTTGTGACTCAGAAGGCATTAGAAGCAATTTTTTTTTTTTAATTAATACAATTTAAATTCTTCTATATGAAAAGCCTTCCAGTTTTATTTTCCCCTAGTTCTGATTCTGTTACCCAAATTACCTGAGGGGACAAAGGTTAGGAGGAAAAATGTCAAAAAGTTCCTTTAAAAACACAGAGGGATAGAAGCCACTTCAAGCTCATTTTTGTCCAAAATGGATTGTCTGTCACTAGTCATTGGCATTACTGAGCTGATGTATACTTCACAAATATATAAATGGATTGAATTTATGCTAGTTATCTGGTGTTTATATAAAGTACAAGGTTCTATGATGAAGACTTCAAATTGACTTACTAAACAGAAAACTGTTTTAGTGAGTTAATAGTCATTAACAAGATTCCACATAATGTGAGGGGAGGGAATGACTTCACACAACCCATCAGAGTGATACTGTAATTTCCACAGAGGTAGTGACAATTAATAAATCACAGAAATAAGGTCAAGATTGACTCCTGAAAACATTAAAAAGGAATAATTCTTTTAAGGTCAGGGAGGGAGACAAGTTTGGATTTTACTAGAACTCCAGTACATCCCTCGGAGTAGGGACTGAAGTTAAAAAACAAACAAACAAACAAAAAAGTAAAAGTGTTTGCCTTCTCCAGACGCTGTTCTGCACAGATTACAGATGCAACATGAGGACATAAGTGAGTTTTTGGCCAAAGTGGGGATTGGCTATCTACAAAAACTATTAGAAAAGAAGCCAAGGCCCTTTAGGAGGTTCTCATTTGGTAGAGTGAGAAAAGTGCAAAAAGCTATAGTTTTTAACAGCTTACTCTGCCTGCAGAGACAAAGATAATAGCTGTAAAAACCTATAGATACATACTGGTGGAACTCCTTTGAATAAGAAGTATTAGCTCCACAGTAATTACTGAGCATTTTGAATATGCTGATTACTTTGGAATAATATTATTTCAAACTTGAAATAAAATGTCCTTATTAGAAACAGGAAAGTTATTCTAGAAAAATTCCAAAGAGTGTATCATGGATAAGTTCCCTGGATAGTAGAAAATTCTTTCAGACCTATCTATAAGCAGAAACTGTTAAGTAAATACCTTATGTTAGCTGGTCTTTGAGGAGCTCTTTCACTTCTAAGTTGAGACTGTAAAATTATTGTAGCTAGAGCCCAGGTAATTTGAAAACTCAGTTGTTATAATACTTTTACATTTGCATATTCATGTTATGGAAATAGTTTCTGTTTCATTCTTCCATGGTCTACACCTGACACAATAAGGTACATGAGTAAAAGCTAATGCTTTCTAATACATTTGGGAATGCAGTCATGTCATAGTCCTACTCTTTTCATTATATGTCTTTGGAACATCGTGAATGTAGTATGTTTTTCAGCACAATGTGAGGAATTGTAAGAGGTACGTAAGACAGCGATAATTGAATTATTTCAGCAACAATACATCCACTGTAACCTTTCAGAAGACCTCAAAACTAAATCAGAAACAGAAAGTAGTTTCTGTTGTATAGGTTTCTGACAGCCTTTCCTCCTACTTTTCTTCGGTCTTTTGGATTGATTATAATATTTTCACTATCCTTAGCATTTGGACAAAAAAAAAAAAAAAAAGAAAAAGAAAGGACTGTAGCCTATCCATACTTTCTCTCAATAAAAATTTGGAGCTATTGATTCATTTCTTTAGTTACTTTGTTGATCTTCAAATAATTTAAGAATAAACTGAATGAAAAACATCCTAGAGAAGAGTTTTTCTTGTAAAATTAAAGAGACCTGCATTTTTTAACAATTATGTGTGCTCCCTGCTGTGAATGTGGAGGAGCTTTTTAATTTTAAATAGTTGTTCTGGATTTGCCACTATTAAGGCTTTTATATACTACAATCTATCTGTGCCTCAGGCAAAGAAAAGGGGAAGAGGAGACTCTTTCCAACACTCAGTAGTTTCTTCTTTCTCTCCCTGGGAGTTAAAGAGGTCCAGTTGTTGAGACATAGGCCAGTAGAGTTGGTAAACTATTTAAGAGGAAAAGGAGAGAGGTGCAGAAGTGCAAATTATAAGAGGCTATAAAACCTCGGGGGCGGGGGGGACGACACACACGGGATGGGACACACACCCCCCAAAAAAAACCCAGATTAAAAACTCACAACATTTGCACAAGATCTATCAAGAGTACCTGAACAACTTCAATTGGCTATAACATTGCATCTACCTTTAGTAAGATGCACAAGTATCCAGGCTGGCAGTCATATTTAAAATAAAATTCCTAGCTGTTAAATACAAATACATATTTATCATATCTAATCATGGGTATTCAGTTTCAGCTGAAGGAAATGTTCATTATCCATTTGCTCTAGGTAGCGTGATAAAGTTTTTATATTTGAAGATTAAGAAAGAAATTTTTTAAGAAATGAAAATGGTGAGTTTACCCTCAGACAAAAAGAATTGGATGTTGCACCTAGGCAAGAAAGCAAACAGGAAAACCTGTACAGAGCCATATAAGCAGAAATGCTTTTCCCCTCATTGCATCAAAGGACAACACTGAAATACACGGAGAAAGATACTGAACAACAGCTTTTTATAGCTTTTCAATAACCATGAAAAAATTATTTTATTTTTATTTGGTAGATTGACTGGAAGGGAAAATACATGGAAAGCATGATCTGAAGGAAAGCAAATAGGTGTTTTTGTTATAAAGCTGTGTCGTGGTTTAGCCCCAGCCAGCAACTAAGCACCACGCAGCCGCTCGCTCACTCCCCCAACCCTGATGGGATGGGGGAGAGAATCGGAGGAGTAAGAGTGAGAAACACTCCTGGGTTGAGATAAGAACAGTTTAATAATTGAAATAAAGTAAAATAGTAATAATAATAATAACAACAATATAATAATGATAATAATAATAGCAACAATATACAAAGCAAGTGATGCACAATGCAACTGCTCACCACCCACCGACCAATACCCAGACAGTTCCCGAGCAGCAATTGCTGCTCCCCAGCCAACCCCCGCCCAGTTTATATACTGAGCATGATGTCATATGGTATGGAATAGCCCTTTGGTCAGTTTGGATCAACTCTTCTGGCTGTGCCCCCTCCCAGTTTCTTGGGCACCTGGCAGAGCATGGGAAGCTGAAAAGTCCTTGACTAGCATAAGCAGTACTCAGCAACAACTAAAACATCAGTGTGTTATCAACATTCTTCTCCTACTAAATCCAAAACACAGCACTATGCCAGCTACTAGGAAGAAAATTAACTCTATCCCAGCTGAAACCAGGACAAGCTGTCTTATATTCTTTCTTGCTGAATATGTAAGGTACTTGAATGTGTCCAGAAGAAGGCAACAAAGCTGGTGAAAGGGCTGGAAGGAAAGTCCTATGACGAATGGCTAAGGACTCTGGATTTATCAAGTTTGGAGAAAAGGAGGCTGAGGGGTGACCTCATTGCTCTACAGCTTTCTGAGGACAGGAAGTGGAGAGGGAGGTGCTGAGCTCTTTTCCCTGGTATCCAGTGACAGGATGTGTGGGAATGGTTCAAAGATGCATCAGAGAAGGTTCAGACTTGACATTAGGAAGCACTTCTTTACAGAGAGGTTGGTCAAGCACTGGAACAGGTTTCCTAGAGAGGTGGTCGATGACCCAAGCCTGGCCATGTTTAAGAGGCATTTGGACAATGCCCTTAATAACATGTTTTAACTTTTGTTCAGCCCTGAATTGGTCAGGCAGTTGGACTAGTTGTTCGTTGTAGGTCCCTTCCAACTGAAATTTCCTTCCTTTCCCTTTCCCTTTCCCTTTCCCTTTCCCTTTCCCTTTCCCTTTCCCTTTCCCTTTCCCTTTCCCTTTCCCTTTCCCTTTCCCTTTCCCTTTCCCTTTCCCTTTCCCTTTCCCTTTCCCTTGCCTTGCCTTTTTTTCTTTTCCATTTTTTTTAAATATTAAGAAAAAACTCAAAACTAAACACTACCAATTTAGCAATAATCTCATATGGAATCCCTGTAATTAACCAGTTTTACATTATGATAATGTTATGTGTGTCAGTTTGGTGTTTTAGCAAGCAATACACAGCCATTAGAGACTTAAAGTTTCTTCACAGCTAGATACGTGTTGGGGAGCAGCAGAAACAGGGCTGTTTCATGAGGGAAGGCAGCTGAGGAGCCAGGGTGACAGCACAGGCAAGTCAGTGATGGCCTGGACCATGGTGCAGTCCCACAGCATGAGCAGCGAGTGGAACCAAGCTGGTGATTGCAAGAGGTACCATCAACACTTGAGAAACCATCAGCCTAGGCAAGGTAAGAAGTCAGGACCAGGTCATCCAAACCATCTCAGTATGAGGAGGCAATACAGCTGAGCATAGGTATAACTACAGTGCAGCTCAGCCCAGGACTGGAGGCATTGAATTCTGTTGAAGTGGGGCTCTTGGGCCATATGGAGAGAGAGGGAGGGGGTCCCAGGGGAAGGTGGTCAGGGCCATTACAGCCTGTCAGAGTGTTCGGGGCTCTGACACCACCTCAGTGACTGTTCTCTTTCATCAAAAGAATGATACAATTAATGAATTAATTTTTTAGCAATGCTTTGTGGTGTTTGACTGTATAATGTTCCTTTCTCAGATATTTCTCGTGCAAACGGAAAGTTCAATGTGCATAATCATAATCAGAAATAAGAGCTGATCTTCATCTTCTTTCCATTCTGCACGTTCCTGTCACAACTCGTTCCTTGTGTGTTTTAATAGTTTGACAGTAGAGATATTTCTTCAGAAAGGAATGAGCTCAGAATCACCTAGAAATGAAATGTTGAGTACATGCTTATGCCCCCATATTATCTGAGACTCTAAGAACAGAACTAACAAGTATATGCCCACTAACCCATAACTAATTCCACGGCTTCAAGAATCTCTCAAAGATATTCTCCATGTATCAGAATGTTCATTTTGACAAAATGAGGACAAGGAGAGGTGTGATAATCTGCATAAACAGGTCAACCACAGAATCTGTAAGCAAATATAATGTTTTTTGTTTGTTTTTTTAAAAAAGTTCCTTGACATATGTCCATACGTACCTCTGAAATTGAGAGAAAAATAAATAGGTGGGCTCCCCAGTGGATATAATCCATTATTTAAAAGTAACAGCAAAATCTTTCTTCCAAGATGAGAAAATCAAGCTACTTCCTGGCATTTAGGGCTAAGTATCAGATGTTGATTTCTTTGTCCATCAGCATCTGCAGAAATTTGGAATTGATAAAACTTTACAAGACAGTCAGATTCCTGACACTGAGTGAGGTGTTCTCATCAGCCTACACTGCAATGTATTTTGGGATAAAAATAAACTGGTCATTTTCTTCATTTGTTCTCTCAGTTAGGGGGGTTTAAAAACACTAACACATTGTAACTGAAATCTTGAGTCTTGCCCAGTCCTCAGAAACATTTCAGCAATTTTTTTTTTTTTTTTCATAGAGATACATAAAACTATGAGACCTAATTCTTGTAGAAAGAAACAGATGATTCTCAAAACCTGAAAAGTTACTGAAAGGAGTCTCCTGGATTATAGGAACCTTTTTTCTGACAAGAAAATTTGTGCATCCATGGAAACTATCAAGTTGCTGATGACTTTTCATTCCCCTGCTGAGATAAAAGTGAATTTTTCTTTACATAACACCTCAGCTACTGAGAGAGTGAACCCATTCTCTCAGGAATCATTTCTTGGAAAATGTGCTTTATTTCAATACAGGAATTTCTAAATTTAGTTAGCTCTAGTGCCCTATGAACAGCAGTGGTTTCTGGTGCAACACCTGTTGTAAGAGAAGTTTCTAGTTCCTTGGCCACACCCACAGGGTGTGCATATAGCTAAATTTTAATGGCCACATTCTGTTTTTCACCACCTTAAACATTCATAAAGACATTTTTAAAGATTATGGTTGGTTACCCAGACATCTGGTATCATGATTTGAGCTACTACAAAGTAGTAATAAATTGCCATATACTCAGAAATGTTGGCTATTTTTGAAGCAAATGTGCAAATCATCTTGAATGCTCAGGGCAAGTAAGACTAATGGTCCCTGGAAGCTGCAGTTTTTTGGTTTTGTTTTTTTTTTTTCTGAAGGTACTATTAGTTTTATTTTCATATGCACAAACGTTTAATGTGCAATGAAGCTAATGTTTGCTGAATGAGTTTTGACTGTGTATCCCTCCACTTCTGCCTAGAAAATCCATAGACAAATATAGTAGTAGTTCTCACACCTGCATCACCTGACTTCAGAAACTGAGGTGTTGACCCCAGACACATGATCTATCCCTTATTCTGGTGCCACATGTCCTTTTTTCCCAAATAGGGACACCACTCATGCCTCCAAACCTCCCACCAAACAGGTACAAACCAGAACCCTCACCTCTTTTTTTTCAGCAGTCTAAGGTTCACTTCACCATAGAAAGTGTTTGCTTCAATTTCATCCTATTGATACACAGTCAGACAGCTATGCAGGTTCCAGAGTAATGTGATAGGGTTCACAATTCTAATGTGACTAGGATAGAGGCTCCTTCTTAGTACAGCAATTACTTCATGGCCAAGTAACTTGACTGTGGAAACACATTTACCAGAAAGCTATTATGTCAAAACTTCCTCTAAAATCATTTTATGCTTCACTGGCTATGGTTCAGTCTAGACATAATCAAACCAACTTTAAATGAATTCTCTCAGGCATAGGTAGCAGTCTAATTTCATGAGCAGAGCAAGTTACACAACCCACTAGAGAAATACAAGTGCCTCTGCTGAAATACATGCTACCATCACTAGACTAAACCTATTAACTGAACAGTTAAATACCATTCATTCAGCCGGAAATGGAGAAGAGCTGATATCCTTGTCAGTGTTCTAGATCAAAAAAATAAAATTAATTGCTCATGTGCTGTCATATCAAATGTGAATGTTATTTAGGTTCTCTAAACTGCATGATAATTAGTGTAGTTTAGACTCCTATTGAGGAAGCTTAGAAACTACCTGATGAGACAGAGTTTGTTTGAAAAAAAAAACAGAATTAGTGGTCCAGTATCACTCTGACTGATCAGTGTAATGAAGTAAAGATTGTGTGGCTGAGGCTTCAAATCTTTACAGGTTGAAAATACATTTTTTTCTCTTGAAAGTATAACACTGCAGTCTAATGCTCTTGTTGCTAAACAGTTGTCTATTCTTGTTTAGTGGTGAATGGGGAGAAGAATCCTGATGTATTTGTTTTCCCAGAGACTTTAAAGGTTCAGACGAAAGGAACTCTTCTATCCATCCCTTGATTAGTGAGAGAAGATATAGGTACAATGACAGCTTCATCTGCATAACTTGAATTGCAGAAGTGACAACGTAGGAATCATCATAGAATCATAGAATGCTTTGGGTTGGAAGGGACCTTTAGAAGTCATCTAGCCCAACACCCCTGCAGTGAGTAGGGACAGCTTTAACTACATCAGGTTGCTCAGAGCCCCATCCAACCTGACCTTGAATGTTTCCAGGGTTGGGGCCTCTACCACCTCTCTGGGCAACCTATTCCAGTGCTTCACCACCCTCATTGGAAAAAATTTCTTTCTTATGTCTAGTCTAAATCTATTCTTCTTTAGTTTAAATCCATTATTCCTTGTTCTGTCACAACAGGCCTTGCTAAAAAGATTCTCCCCATCTTTCCTGTAGGCCCCCTTTAAGTATTGGAAGGTCGCAATAAGGTCTCCTCGCAGCCTTCTTCTTCTCCAGGCTGAACAACCCCAACTCTCTCAGCCTGGCCTTGTAAGAGAGGTGCTCCAGCCCTCGGATCATTTTTGTGGCCCTCTTCTGGACCCACTCCAACATGTCCATGTCCTTGTGCTGAGGGCTCCAGAGCTTTATTTCCCCACACTATGATATCATCAATATACTGTAGATGTTCTGGAGCTTCACCCTGTTACAGTGCTGTCTGGATCAATCCATGGCAAATGGTGGGGCTGTGCTTCCACCCCTGGGGCAGTCGGTTCCAGGTATACTGAACACCCCTCCGAGTGAAAGCAAACTGGGGCCTGCACTCTGCAGCCAAAGGGATGGAGAAAAAATGCATTATCAGTATCAGTTGTGGCATACGAGTTGGCTGCCTTTGATTCCAGTTCATCTTGAAGTTTTAGCATGTCTGGTATGGCAGCACTCAGTAGCGGTGTAACTTCATTCAGGCCATGATACTCCACTGTCTCCACTCCCCATTAGAGTTTTGCATTTGCCATATGGGACTATTAAAGGGTGAGTGAGTGCTGATCAATCCCTGGCTCTCCAGTCAATGAATCAGTTTATGGATGGGAATTAGGGAGTCTCAGTTGGTGCGATATTGCCGCCAGTGTACTGTTGTGGTAGCAATCAGCCTTGGGGCAGATCTCTGGATGATATTCTTAAATTGCTTACTAGCCTTTGTCAAAACCAAAACAATATTCCCAAGAAATACCAACAAATGTATCTTAACTACCCAAGGATGTTCAAGATACTGAAAAGTTATTGTAATGAAGGAAACATCATAGAAGAAGGTAGCGAAGGTGCCATTCCATATTTCCTCCACAACAAACCTCTCAGAGGAAGAAGTATAATTTCTGATTCTCTCCATGAGGTGATACCTGAAGTACAGTAATGAATTCAGTATAAAACCCAAATAACAAATAATGCTCAAGGTCAGTGTTTTAATAACAAGCCTCCCAGGTGAAACATCACTAATCACTGCAGAGCATAGCAAGCTGCAAAAAACAACACCAGTCTTTAACATGTACCGCAAAAAAAGGAGTATGGTGCAGATCAGATGAACTAATATCATGACTGGCAACTGTTAACAGATTCCTTAAAACACTCTGGTTAATCTGTTATTATCTCAAACCCTTCATGCCCCACGTTGGGTGCCAAAAAAGACTGTTATAGTTTAACCCCAGCCAGCAGCTAAGCACCACGCAACTGCTTGCTCACTCCCCCTACCCCGATGGGATGGGGGAGAGAATCAGAAGAGTAAAAGTGAGAAAACTCCTGGGTTGAGATAAGAACAGATTAATAATTGAAATAAAAATAAAGTAAAATAGTAGTAGTAATAATAACAATATAATAATAGTAGTAATGCTAATATACAAAGCAAGTGATGCACAATGCAACTGCTCACCACCCGCTGGCCAATACCCAGAGTCTTCTCGAACAGTGATCACTGCCCCCCACCCAAATCCCCCCAGTTTATATACTGGGTATGACGTCCTATGGTATGGAATAGCCCTTTGGTCAGTTTGGTCAACTCTTCTGGCTGTGCCCCCTCCCAGTTTCTTGTGCGTCTGGCAGAGCATGGGAAGCTGAAAAGTCCTTGACTAGCAGAAGCAGTACTTGGCAACAACTAAAAACATCAGCATGTTATCAACATTCTTCTCCTACTAAATCCAAAACACAGCACTATGCCAGCTACTAGGAAGAAAATTAACTCTATCCCAGACAAAACCAGGACACTAGCTTGCTGGATTCTATCTCAGTTTTTTCCTGCTCAATACTACTGAAAACCCAATGGACATTTTTAGAAAAGACAGCAATTACTGATTTTCAAATTAATATTTGACCCATCTGAGCTATGACATCAGTTATTTTCAGCATATTCAGACTGTATTTCCAAACTACATTATAACTACATCAAAGTTACTGGTACTAAATGATGGTACTGGTATCAATAGTTGTGTGAAGTTTGATAGTATAACACCTAAGTTATGTAACAAACAGATTCCCAATTCTTATTTTACTAAAAGATAACCTTTTTCTTTTGGACAATGTGTTTTCACATGTATGAAAGATGACCATGATTCTAGCATGAATGGAATGTATGTTATTTTGAATTTCACAGGATAGCATTGTTTTGTTCTCCTTTGTTCTTGGAGAAAAAGAAAAAAAGAAAAAAGAAAAAGCAAGCAAAGGAGAGAGTGAAAGAGAGATGAGTTTGGAATTGAAAATGTCTGTTTAAAGAGAATCCTGACAGGGGAACTGTTTTGGCATTTCTGCATTCCCTTTAGGAAAAAATAGAACTAATCATAAATTTTGATATGTTTTTATTACAAATCATTTACTTATATCAAGTTTTCTGGCATTATTAAAAAGTGTGTTGATGAAAAATGTTCATTTCAGATATATCTAAACCAGCATAATATAACAGGTGATCAGAAAACTGTGCACACTGAATTACACATACCACGACAATCACTTTTTCCCTACTGAAAATTGGGAGTGAACTTTTGACCAAGAAATACTTCCCAAAGAGCCAAAATTCATCCTCTAAGTCTTATTTCACAGTCCATTACCAAGAAATAATGCTGTTGCCAGCAAGGTATGGCCTGCCCCACTGTCTTCTACTTGTTCTCCCAGCAGCAACAGCTTAACTGTCTGTAAGTGCATGTGGGAGGCTTTGTTACTGCTCCTGTGAGTAGAGGGTTTAGAGTAGATCTAATCCAAACCTGTCCTGTAATCGGGACCATGCCAAGTGAACAGTTTGGCTTGTTGAACTAATTCACTTCTCTTTTCTGAGAGGGAGAAGAGGCTGGAAATGAATTATGCCTGCCTAAGCTGTTCCAAATTTTTCCTAGGGTGTAAGCAGTTCATACTTGTAGTTTCTTCTGTCAGGTAGATTTCATGCACAATTCTCCCTACCATAATTTTATTTTTTCTGTTGAAAGACATATTATGGCAGAAAATTCCCAACCAGTTCCACCTGCAGTACACTACTTAGTGTACTACTGATTGCTTTTTATTCTGTTCTGCTTGGGAAGTCTGACTAGCTTAAGACTAAAGAACGTTGAGCAGACCATTTGAGTGATAATGCCAGCACACCATTTACTGGCTGTTGCCTCCAGTAATAGCGGAGGCTATTACTGGATAGAAACAGAGTTCTGCAAAAGAACATGTAGCTGAGTCATGCTCTTCTCCTTTAAAAATGAAGACAGTGACTGGGATGAGATTATACCACAACAGATTTCAGTACTTGCTATTCAAAACATGTTCCTGTGTCAATAGGCTTGTTTCTTATCACTGTTGATGCGCATATCCACATATAAATATGTGGATATAATATGGCAGCTGTGTGCATTGCTAAAAGGTAAACAGAATCTTCCTTTTTGTTCATTAAAGATAATAGTTAATTTATATCTAATTTTCCTTTGTTTCACTCATCTACGTTTATTTGACCTGAAGAAACGTTATACAACCAAACTTTTTGGAAAATCTTTTCCTGTTTTGTGTCACTCATGTCAATCCCATACAAGACACACTGGCTTTGATTGTCAGGACGATTTTTTTTAATAATTTGGTTATTCTCTGTACGTCCTTTTTTGATAGAAAATTGATCATGACCTTACATGCCCAAGTACCAAAATTAGATTTGTGCAATTAACATAGTGAAAGTAGTTATCTCCTCCTAGCTATCACTTTAGACACCTCCTTTGAAATCTCAAGAGATGTTCAGGTCTTTCACTCAGCCAACAATATCTATGCAAAGCACTGATTCTCCTAGTGTATTTTTCCACTATTTTGAACACTGAAGCTATTTTGTTTTACTTAAACTATTCTACTCCCTCCCTCTAGCCCCAACGATCAAACTGCTAGTCAAATCAAATGGTCCAGTTTATTTTCACTTCTGACCTGAAATTCTGTTGCTTCTGGTCACATTAGCTTAAGCAACACATAAGCAGCTTTTAGCACCATCTAGCTAACTCCCGATGTAATGTACTCCACCAAAGTTTTGTAATTCCCTTTGGAAATATTTTGAGTCCATTTCTACAAACGTCACACGTTGTCCATTTCTAGCCCTCCGTATGAAATTAATCTCATGCATAAAGGCAGAAAACTTTCTCTGATGTGGCTATAGACTCATTTTACATGTGATAAAATGTACTTTATTAGCAGGCAGAATGCTGTCTGGAATGGCAAGAATTAGTAAGAGGTTCACACAGGTTTTGTACTGTGGTGGGTGCTGCAATGCAGCCCTTGCAGCACTGGCTATGCAGACTGCCACTACTGTTTTCAGTTGATACCAATGAGACAGTCACTTTAACATGAAATGGATTTGTACTTTCATTCTGATAGTTATGCAATATGATAAAGTTTTCAGAGAAAACCATATGAACTTAGAAAGATGTGGAAAAAAAGCTGAAAATATTTTATGATTAATTTTGCATTTTGTTGTTTCTACCTATGACATGTAAGAGAGATTATATTAAAATTGTTTGCTATGTCCCATAACAAAAGAGCACAAGTAAGAACAACGAAGCTTTACTGTTTTTAAGCAGTGAGTAGACCAGCAAGTGTGTTTTCTTCAAGCACAACTGGATTTCTTCTTTTCTTTTTTTTCCTTTCCTTTTCTCAACTTACTATACAAATATAATATTTACAGTACCCAGAATTTCCTACAAGATTCTAGTTTGACCCTGTATATCAGAGACCTGCAACAGTTTTCTGCCCTCAAGGTAATAAACCACTGTATATGCTGAAACTGCCTCTTTCAGTCACCTAAACATGTTTTAATTTTGTGCACCTCTGCCATCAAGCAATATGCAACTGGAGCACTTAAACAGTAGCTTAAAAAGCTAGAGAAAAATTATGATTGTGGCAAAATGAATGCTATTAGCTAGCAGTAACAATTAGATTTAATATTTACAACTGAGTTGATGTAGGATTTGTAATTTTCCAGTAATCCAGTTGGCACTGCATTAGTAAAGGAATGCTGTGAACTTATCTGTTTTTTCTGTTGCATTAAATGAATAAAATACATTAAATATTAGAAGAAAATAAATGGATAATACTATGCCAATGTAACCAGATATTTTTCTTTTGTTCACCATGATTAAACAGCAAAGTATAATTCTGAAAAAGCACAAAACTTAAAATATAAGTCAGTTCCAAAATTTAACAGATTTTTCCCAACAAAATTATTTATATATTCAAAGAGGTAGGAATTTTTCAGTTACTTAAAGGAGGTTTTATTTTATTTAATAGTGCCTAAAACATTTCAACTGACTTCTCTTAGAAAAAGTAGAAAAACAGAATTAAGTTACTTTGTAAGTTGTCACTAGCTCAGATATTATGGTTGCTACTTTGAGGCTCTGAATTTTAGATAGCATAGATAAACAGTCAGGATTAACACAACTAATGTGTGTACTTTTATTCTATTATTGTGATATTGACTTGTTTTTTATAGTTTTTAGTAACCCTAAAAGGTAGTTGGGTGAGTTTTCATATTTTCTTTTTTTTTTTTTTTTTCCCCCTATTTCTTTCTCTATTTCAGTTAGGTTCTGAAACCCACAGTTTTACAATTACTGACTGAGATACCTTGAAAGCTGAATTAAGGCTGACAATCATTTCCAGAAATCAGGAATTTGGCCCCATTGGGTAATTTCAGGGCATTGACTTCCCTTAGAACTCACCAAGTAGGGTTCATCTGCAAGATGTTGAATGCTATTATAGAGTATGTGATGTATTTGTAATATTCTAGTTGCTTTGGATTGGTCACTCTAGTATGGAGAAAAAAGCTATCTGATGGTTGGTGTTTTTTTTGTTCCGTACACACTTTTCCCATTATAGGGCTCATTTGCTCCCATTGGGAGCAAATTCATTAACATGCATTAACTAATTGTCTCCATTCTCTTGCAGTTAATTAAACTAAATTAAGTCAATTACACTTTTCTATCTCTGTCTTTTCTTTTGCCTAATCTAAATTGGAGAAAGTGAACCTTAGCTCGAAAATAAAAAAGAGAAAGCATTCCCTACAGCAAAAGTTGAAGCCCTAGTATCATAGTGTGAAGACAGTTTAAAGTCAAAGTAATATGAAAGACTATTAGCCTCGTTTACCTATTATAAAGATTGATTAGCTGGTGGGTTTTGTGGTGGGTTTTTTTGTTTGGTTTTGGTTGTTTTTTTTCTTCAGAACATGGTGACATTGTTCCAAGAAATGGACATTGATGTACATTTCAAGATTTTTGATATAAGACAGCCATGGTATAAAGCTGTCATGACATAGCACTCATTTTAGCAGCTAAAATTCATTCCTGATGTCAAATAATCACTGGATTCCTGTTGAAATGGGAAACAAACAAACAAGTTTTACCTAAACTTCTCTTCTTTAAGAATAGTCTATACAAAATTTTCAGATTTGATCAGCTACTGGAAAATAATAAAATTAACGCTTTAAAGTAATAATTTCACACCTCCCCCCTTTTTATTTTCTTTTTATTCTTTGGTTGGTAGAGTTATTTTTCTGCTACTACACTGATGTCAGAAAAATAAATTTGAGAAGGTGTTCATGGCAATAAAATGGAATGTTTCCAGAAGTAGCTTCCCAGCAATTAAAAACACAAAAATGTTTCCAACCTGTGGAGACCACTGAGGATCACAATAGAAGGTAAGAAACTTTTCTTCAGCTCACTTTTTTTTTTTTTTTCCTTCTCTGTTAACTATGGTTATACATGCAAACATTAAAAATGAACAATAATAGGGTTACTTCAGAAGTGATGTTGGATTAGTCTAATTGGTGACCACAGATGACCTGTAAATTGTCTCTGTGTTTATTCTCCCTTGGTACCAATATGCAACAAGAGAAGACCAAAGATCTAGGGGTAAAAAGATAAGAAACACTTTCTGTGAATCATTTGACTAAAATGCTCTCATTTCCATCCCAGAGCGATTTGCAGTATCTAGCATTTAATCTGGTCATGACACAGTCTGGGGATTTCACAGGGATTAAAAGCTTTCTGCTTTACTATCTCTCTGCAACCTCTTCGTTCCCTACAAAATGGAAACTCAGCCTTCTCTGTCTTGAAGTTGTATCTTTTGGGTGAGGCATAATAGCTGCCAAATGAAGCATTTCTCATCCCTTTCACCTTCTGTGCTTGGAACCAGATGTGATAATGTACTTATAAAAAAGGTTATTATCAGAAAAGAGCTGATATGGGGAAAGGGATCCAGAATGCTGATTTAGACAGGTCTCTCTTCTTTTTCATGCTTTTATGTTGCATTGGCTTTCCTTTTTCTCCTGTCAGAGAATTCCTTTCTTTATATGGCTGATACTTGACTTCAGTTCTTCTATAGGTGACTTGCCACAAGATCTACTATTCTATCATATATAGATATATATATGAACCTCAAACAATCTATAGCTCCCTGTCATTCTTCATTGACTGTATCTTCCTCCCAACAGATTTCTAGACCTGTTTCTAAAATTGATTTTAAGAACAACAATCTTAACACTTTTCAATTAATTCTATTTTTTCACAGTCCCTCTAATTTACCTAAGCTGACCTTTTGAAACCTGAGATGTGAGGATCTTAATGGCTAAATTAATTCAGAAATATGCATTTATTCCAATAAAAGCTACTAGAATGTTTTCTTTACATCATTTCAGTTTTGAACCTTATCCTGTTTCTTTCCATGAAAACTTCAAACTGTGCCTCAATACCCAGAAGATGTCAGGTAGCTGAGAAAGCATGAACTTGTCTTCATAATAGAGCAAAGACTGTGTTGCACTTTTTTATCAGACAGATATTACTACATTAAACACTAATCAAAGATTTCTACTTCTTAGTTTAAGGAACTGAGATTTGTCTGCTACTGTATCTAGTCAGAAAATGCCTACCTACCAATATTTTCAAGTGTCTTTTCTGCTTGTAAGGACATTGCCCATGGGTTAGAATATATCTCCAAGGGGGAATAAAGAAGGCCTTTTTGGTGTATTCCTATATCTTCCCTCTTCAAACACTCCATTACTCTTCTGTATGTGAGCTACCCGGCCTTGGAACACTTCAGAGTTTATCCTGCTTTTGCTAAAGCCAGGAATAACACTGACCAGTGTCATTACTGATTGTAACACAGATTTCCCTATGCTGGAGAGAGTGTGCTAAAATCAAAGGATGATGAGACCAACTTGCATTTATCGAAATACACAGTATCCCTACAGTAGCAGGGTTACTAGCTGGTGTGTCAAGATAAGGTTATGCACTGGAAAAGGATAACCACTCTGATCTCAAAAGATTGGTCTGAATAGGACATATAGCATTTCTAATTCAGTGATGGCGTACATTGAAACCTTCTCAAAGCCAGGAACAGTGTGTGGAAAAATAATAGCTCCAGGCTGTCTTTGCTTCTGCATCTGGGCCTCTTTCTGACTGTAATTTTAATTTCACTTTACATCAGAGGGCTGGAACAACCTCATATTCAGGCAGAAGGTCCCTCTGTAGGTGCACTCTGTGCTACAATACTCCAAAAGATATGTTCCATTTATAAAATATATCTTCTCTTAAACAGCACACAAACTTACGAGGGATGTTGTTTTTACAAGCAAGCAGCAAACAATTTATAGTCCAACAAGATATCTGATTCCTTCCAGATCTTAATATTTTTTCCTCCTCCTTAAACAAGTACAGATGCAACAGTTCATATTGTCTTTAAATAGGTCAAAGGTGCTTTCAAACTTCAAGTGTCATATTTTCTCTAAGATGGTTTTCCTTTCTTCAGAAAAGAAATATGACTAAAGAGATGTAAAAAATCTGAAAATGGATGTTGGTCCTAGCCATCACTAAATTATTATTTTATACACTAAATTATTATTTTATAGATACGATGTATATCGTATAGATATATGTATATTGTATAGATATATTGTATAGATACGATCTCTCAATGGAGAGATCACTTGCAGAGCAAGGGCACATCTCTGAATTTACTGATTGAAAACAATGTGATTTTTCTTTTCCTTTTTTTCCTTTTCCTCTTTTTTTCTTTTCCTTTTTTTTTCTTTTTCCTTTTTTCATTTTTCTATTTTCTTCTTTCCTTTTTCTTTGATTTCATGTGATGTTTTTTGTTTTCTTCTAAAATGAACAAACACAAAACATAAAGTACTGCAAGGCACTAAAAGAAAAAGAAAAAACCCTGAGATGTAATACTTTCTAATAAAAAGATGACAAAGTATTAAAAATAGAAAAGCATTCTGCCCCAAGGGTGCCACCTTGAGGAGTATTCTCATCAGCATCTTTCAGGTCTTTCTGTTGGTTCAGCCAACAGAAGTTTTGTATAACAGATAGAAATAGGTTAGACAATAGAAAAGCACTGATAGATTTTAACTAGAAAAACAATAGAGAAGTCCAGATGTCCTTCTTGTAATCATGCAAAGAAGTAGGTGATGGATTCATGTTTTAGTGCACTGCCCTCTTTAGTGAGAAATTTACTTCTCACATTAGACATCTTGATCTAAGATGAGAAGATGTCATCCCACTGATTTCATATTGTTAGGGTTTCCACCTAATCAGGACAATGGCACAGGGGAACAGTAGCTTAATATTTAGCTAAAATAAATAAATAAATAAGAATGAGGTGATAGAGTGTTCTAAAAAAGAAAAAAAGAAAAAAGAAAAAAGAAAAGAGAAAAAAAAAGTTTGGTGATAGACACTGAAGTATATTATGTGCAGATAAGTAACTAAAAAAGGCAGTCATTGCAGTGAGGTAAGGACACAAATGAAATTTGAAGTAGCCCAGTTTCAGAAGGAATTCTATTCCTGTCTCTGGAGTTTTTCAGTTAATAACCTTAGTGTTCTTCAGCATTGTTTTCTTTGTTTTTTTGCTATCTTTTTTTTCTGGGGGAGGGGACAATACAGCAACAAGAAACAGGTCACAAAGACTCACAGGAGGTATTCCAATGAAAAAGCAAATGAACTGTGACTGGAGTTAGAACAAATAGAAAAATGAGACTATAAATATTTAAAAAAAAAAAAAAAAGGAGCAAAGATTATACTTCACTTATTTCTCATTTTTGTGTATCTACAAAAGATGGAAGACTTTCAGGTCATTAGTCCAAAGTAAAAAATAAGCATTATTTCTTTAAACACTATGTACCTGGAAAGAAAATTAACAATGAAACTAGACAATGGACTGTTTTAACCATAATTATTCATACTTGAAAGGTCCTCGGAGATGAATGCATAGCCTTTTTGATCATTATGATATCCTCATATTGCTTTATGACCAATTCATATAATGAACTGCATGCTGAAACACAGACTCAGCTGTTTATTAATCTCAATCTCAAAACTGTGCAAATAGACTTCTGCAATAGTATTTAGTGAGAGATCCTGGATGAAGATACTGTCTGAGCAACCATGTATAGGAAGGAAAGTTCATAAAGGACTATTCTCTGGTTCCTGGTTTTGTTACTAAAGGAAGACTAGGAAGATCTTTCTATATTTTTTAACTCTTTCAAATCTGTACTGTTTACTGAAGCCAATGACTGTATGACATTGGTGCCCCCACTTGCAAATGCTGTTAGGTGAAATAATGTGGACCTCAAAATTTTAGGTGTTTAGACCTCAAGCTTATGTTGATCAGTAAATAGTCTCTTTTATTTTTGAGAAAGTTTATGCAGATTTAATTTATGTAATTACAGTGCTGGTGCAAATTCCCTTCCAAATCAATGAAATTAATTTTCTGTGCCTGTATCCTTAAATGTCAGAAAGGGATGCATACTTTTTCTCAAAGAGGAAAAAGGAAGGAGGCAGAGAGAAACTTCATTCGGGTTTGCATGCTTGGATTTGCTAAAGTTTCTAAATTGAAAATAACCAAGACCAGCAAATTATCCTCCAGGAAAGTAATCAATATTAGGAAATCTCAAACAAACAAAGAATAAAGCCCAAATGCCAAAAACTTACTTTGGCAGGCAATGGACTAAACATTTAATACTCAAAGTTGTAAATAGAATCATAGAATGATAGAAAGGTTTGTGTTGGAAGGGACTTTAAAGATCATCTAGTTCCAAGCCCCCTGCCATGGGAAGGGGCATCTTCAACTAGATCAGGTTGCTCAAAACCTCATCCAACCTGAACGCTTACAGGGAGGGGGCATGCATGACTTCTCTGGGTAACCTGTTCCTGTGTCTCACCACCCTCACAGTACAGAATTTTTTCCTAATATCTAATCTAAACCTACCGTCTTTCAGTTTAAAACCATTACCCCTTGTCCTGTCACCACTATTCTCTCTGATAAAGAGTGCCTCCCCATCTTTGCTGTAGGTGCCCTTTAAGTACTGGAAGGCTGCTATAAGGTCTTCCTGGAGCCTTCTCTTCTCTAGGCTAAACAACCCCAACTGTCTCAGCCTGTCCTCGGTGGGGAGGTGCTCCAAGACCCTGATCATCTTCGTGGCCCTCCTGTGGACCCGCTTGAGCAGCTCCATGTCTTTCTTATGCTGGACCCAGAGCTGAACACAGTACTCTAGGTGGGGTCTCACAAGAGCAGAGTAGAGGGGGAGAATCTCCTCCCTCGACCTGCTAGCCATACTTCTAACACAAATTTAACTCCAGAAGATATAATCGATTTTGTATTATACTATACTAAGTAATTTAGTCAAAATAATCTTGCATTTTTTACAATGCCTTCCAGCTGACCAAAATATATGCATGGTAAAAGCAGCTAGGGTTAACTAAAACCTTTTATTACTTCACTGGGCAGTTTATTCTAATAGCAAATCCCTCAGTGTTTAAAAAAGAAAAAGAAAGCTGCCTTAAAATATTTCTCAATTCTCTTGTGAATTTGCAAATCAGTTTCCTGCTTGTGGTTCTTGTTTTGCCTTTCTCCATGTAAATCTGAAAGACTTAATCCCTGGTGTACCAATTTATGATTACCTGCTGGGGCACGCTGCAGAGTGCCTGACGGCTGCAGTTTCCTAATCACCCAGATCAGCGGATCGCTTGGACCACTTCACTGTTTCTCTTCAGCCTGTGGTGTCTGTGATTTCTTTGCATAGAAGCCAAGGTGGGGGGGGGGGGGGTTGTTGAGGAAGGAGGAGGAAGAAAGCAAGGAAGGGAATCTGGAAGCTGCTAAGATACTTTCCTAATCAGGAGGTGCTCTTGGGAGCTGAGGCCAAGAAATGTTCACAGACAAAATTTAAGAACTTCTGAAGCTTTTGTCCCAGGTGTTTTTTTTGGGGGGAGGGGAGGTTGGTTGGTTGGCTGGGTTTTCAGTTGTTCCACTTTTTTTGTATATTCTCTTTTCTAATTGTTTTTTACTGATACTTATGCAAACTTGGAGATTGGATTCTTACTTTATGTTTGTCTAGCACCATGTAAATAAAGTTATCAATTCAGAAAAGATATCACAGAAATCAGTAATAAAAGCACAGATAATATTAATGTCTTTCTAAACCTTAATTATAATGTTCATGAGTTTCCACTCATTCATAATATATCTGTTAGATCTGTCTTTGTTGTATTACACACATCTGAAGTTTATCAAATAAGCAAACTACTAAGGACAGGATCTGGGGAATTTTCAATATAAAATAAATAAACCTAAACTGTTGGCAGACATCCATAGAACAGGACAAGACAATCTGTACAGATAGCTGCAGTTTAGTTTTTGTACCTGAAATTCATAGCCCAATTTTATTCCAGCCTACTCCTTCTATATGCAAGCTGTGGATGTCCAAAACAAGCATCAAGCACTTGAATAGTGCTTTAAAACATGACGTCTCCATTCTTACATAGCTGCAAATTTATGAAGTAAATGGAATTTTTCTAAATTTGAGTATGTAAATTTGCCTTTAGGCAATGAGTGTGAGAAAATTGATCTCACAGAGTTAGTTTTTCCATAATGTCACATGTTTAAACACAGGAGTTTATAATATAAGTGCCTTCTCAACCATATGTACAGATTTACCAGCGTGATTCTACAATAAATTGAAATTATTGAACTATATTTGAACTGTGATAGAGATATGTTGTCGTATAACATTTGAATTAAACCTGGGAATATTTAGGAAAGCCTACTTGGAAAAAGAGTTATCCTCTTAATTAAAAAAAAAAAAAAATTAAAATTCTGTAATGGCATTAAATCCCTGAAGTACCTCTAAAATTGGGCACTGGAACAGAATATCAGAAGAAAAGTTTGGAGTAGTGAAGCTAAAACACAGCTCCATAATTTCCACTTTCTATTCCTTGAGATTCTGTGGCTATTACTCTGTTCTGTGGCTAGATGAAAAGTGGTGTTACAGTATAAACATTGTGTATGCACTTCTGTATTGTGTACAATATTGTGCACAATATCATGTAACTTGTACAAATGCATGTATCTGTGTTATAGTATGTAGAGATTTTGTCCTTCCTCCCACAGGTATATGCCTGGGTTTACCTTTTCTACTGCTGTGTAAAGACACCCCTGTTCAGCCTTTGCTATGGTCCAGTCATGACAGCCTGGAACTCAAAATGTGCTATTTCATCCTACTTCCCAGGTCATTTGCTGAGACTACCAGCAGTGTTTAAACTTGCTCAGGCTTCCGTATCAGTGAACAGACGGTGTAAATTCTCCCTGAGATGCAGAGTCTGCACTGTCACTCTTTCTCAGTCAGCTTAGCACGTATTAGTTTGTATTGAAGGAGAACATATAGCTAAGGACACACTGTGCTAGGCACTGTACAAGCATAACAAATTGAGAGTTTTTGTCCAGGGAGCTTAAATTTAAGTTTGAAATGGGAGACAGCAGGTGGATAAGACAGATGGAGGGGAAACACAAAAATAGCAGTAAGACAGCTGTAACCAGTGCAATAAGCAGTGGTCACACCAGCTGGCTAATCACTGACAAGTGGCTTCTATCACTGCCACAAAGACAAGCTTGAAGGAAGGGTTTAAAGTGGAAGTGAGGATTTTTTTAGATTTGTTTCCACATAGAAATGGGAACGTGAGAAAATGACATTGTTTGTGTGAAAAATGCAACAAACAGGCAGTGGGAATCTGCATCTACGATGTATATATATATAACTGCAGATGAGGTGGGCATTAACCTTGAATTGTTTTAAAAGTGATGAGAAATTGCATACAATGAGAGCTCCAGTAAGGAGGGTTTGCATTAGCTATGTTTGAGACAATGAGCACCACAATGATTTGCAAAAATCCATCTAGAAATATTTTAGGTTGGTTTAAAGGAGACAAGTTTAAATATGATTAAGAAAGTGGAGGCAAAATTTCTCAAAGGGATACATAAACATCTTGACAGCACTGTTTTCAGTAGTGGGGGTCAGGAGGATGAGCAGGACTTAGGAATGGGTGTTTTTGAAGATTGGCAAATCTGCCTTTTCACCTCAAAAATCAATGTCAAAAGGCTTTTTCCTGTTACAGCACATGGACCTCTGTGGACTTATGATGTACACCACACATAGGGAGTGTGGAGACTGCTGATGTCTGATGTGCCTTGCCCAGGCAGCAGAGACAGACAGTGCTGTCACCAGGTAAACTGTTTATTTCGATCAGCATCCAAAAAGTGTCTATAGTTAAGAACTTATTTGGAACAGGTTTGCTATTTAAGAACTTAGCTTTTCAGTTTTGGTACTTTATGCTGGTCTCTGAAGCTTGTATCTCTTTCCTCTTCACAGATGGTTTCAACAGCTTGAGCTTGCCTCTTTGCAGATGATGCCAGATGCTCCCTGTCTAACAGGCAGTTTTAGTTCTCTCTCACCCACGTACGCACAAACGGGTAATACCAGATGCCCCCCTCAACTTCAGGCCTCACCTATGCGAGTGCAAATACACACACCCAAGCAATACAGTAGATCTGCATATACTAAACTAATGAAGCCACGTATGTTTTCATGAGTTAGGACTTACTGGAAGAACTTCATCTTTCAGTGGGTCCTCCAATGTCTAATCAATATTTACTCTTCTCTTGCTTTACACTTATTTCTTCCTCTTTCTAAATCAACTGTAAATAGATTAAAATTTAATATTTGAGACTTAAAGGGCTAATATAAGGTAGTTTAGTTTATACACAGGTCACAGATTTACAATAAGATCATTTATAAGGTAAACATTTTTCCTATTTATTTCTGGATCTGTTAAATGTGTTTATTCAACAGTTATTGGAAAACTAATAAACCCACCTTTTGTTCTGATGAAACAGATCATGTATATACAGCATGTCCTGTGGAAAAATATATATATTACCCCCAAAAGCTGTAAAAATATTTTATGTTCTACTGCAGGAATACTGCAAAGTTAAAAATATATTTCTAACTGACATTTAGTGCCCACTAAACTGTACCCACATCATATCTTCTATTATTGTAAAAAATGTATAACTGTAAGTGAAGGGTGTTAGGGAAAGAAGATTTTCCTCTGCTGTCAATTTGTTTATTTTATATCTTTTCAACACTTTGCAGATGTCATTCAAACCCTTCATGCCAGTTGTTCTCAAACTGGTAGAGAGAGACAAGTGATACTTTGAAACATATTAAACAATAACATTGGTTATCTTGTCATCTTGCTCCTTCTTGTTCTGCAGGTAGTGCTACTTCTCGTCAGGTTCATCTATACAACAAAATCCAAAGAGCTAGATCTGGTGACTAGAAGAAGCCTATCAGGCTATGCACAGCTATAACAGTCCAAGCATGAACATCAGATTGCAAGACTGAGGAATTTAGGTTTTGCTATTATAAGCTTCAAAGGACCCAGATCTATCAGTATGGTACTCACTACAGGACTGGTTTTGCTGCTTAAATGGGTCAGCTGACACACCCAGAATACACAGAATTCTATAGAAGTGTAGAATACCACCTTGAAAAATATGAGATTCTGCGCTGTTTAAAAGGCAAGCCCAGAAAATAAGTCTGGGGATGGTGTATAATGAGTAATTAACCCTGTGTTAGTATCATAGAAAATATAATTGGTCAAATAAAGACAGGTGAGAGGCTTCTATAGTCTCTAATTTTCATATTGTGGGATGCAGGTTTTCCTTTAATATATATCACATTTTATCCTCTCTTTAAAATGTATTGTGAGGCCTATGAAGTGTTATTTCAAGGGAAAATTATTTACTTGAGGAGCACTGAATGTTTTCTCAAATACTACGAATAAATTAACTAATCTTCTGTGAAATTTCTTGCAGATAATCCAAAATTCAATACAGAAAGATGTGAACAAGATGTTTTATATTGTCCGGCTTTGTTGAGAAAATATATTTTTTAATCTTTCCAGGTTTCTGGACATGCTTTAGCATTATTGGAGGGTTAGTCTTAAAAGAGCATTAGGCATTTCTGATAGTCGTGCTCAGTAAGCTGGTGAACACCAGTGAAAGTGTCTAGGAGGAAACGCCTTTGGAATACAAGTAGTACTGAAGCAGAAGAAACAAAATGAGACAGAAAGAATATTGCAGTGCCAAAGAACAGATATAAAGGTAGGGATGGTTCAAATCAAAATAGTAAATTCTGAATATGACTGCCCGAATGGTTGGTGGTTTTCAATCTGTTTCTTTCTTGCTCTATGATGACAGTGATTCTAATATATTTTTCTTTATTATACCTGTGCATATAGAGTGGAAGTGAGCTACCCAGTGTAGAAAAGTGGTATTCTTGGATGCCTTTGTTTTGACTTAATGTATGTGGGTATATTTTAGCCACAGTTTTGTCAGACCATGAAAAAAGTGATCTGGAACACATTGAACTGGGTCTCTTGAACCTAGATAAAGAGAAATCTAAAAGTTACATGCTGTTTGAATCACCTCTTCCTCTGTCAGAGCAAAGTATTGGCTTAGGAATTGTCCTAGGGCTTCCTTGAAAGCACTGGAGGGTCCAAGCATACATCTGGTTAGGCATATCATCAGAGACTTTATGCTATATGTGTATGTAATATACAGATGTTTTAAACACATGCCTAGCTCTAGGTTTGCTGGGCTTTTGCAGACCCCGTGAAGAAATGCAATAGGTCCAACATATCTAGTGTCAGACCTTAAACACACAGGTTATGAGATGTCTTTCAAAGCAGGGCTTTTTGATCTAGTTATTTTGGTCTATACAGTAAGGTGTAGTGAGGTGAGGTCAGAAACACTGCAAGTGATTGCCTTAGCACTGGGATAGTCTAAACAGAATATCTTCCTGACAGAGATTATAGACTTATCTCAGTCTTTTCAACAAAATAGCATTTTCAACAGGAAACACCAACTTCTTTCTAAATCTTTCACATTAGTTTCCAGGAGCAAAAGATTCAAGTTACAGTTTAAATATCTGAATTCTTCTTTAATCTATTCCACATATATCGAATTCAAAATTATTATACACAATTATCTCTTCTTGGATGAGTCAAACCTGTTGGTGTTATTCCCCTGAGATTTTGAAAATAGAAATTTCAGTGCCTGGTAACATGAAATTGTCTAGAAATTATCCAAAAGGTAAGTATCAACTTAATGGCAAAAATACAGACCCTTGATCACTGGGGTTGTTTTAGAGCAAGCTGGATAATCGACTTACTTTCTTGTTCCATAAAAGCTTAGATCTCGATTTAAGAAATTCATCTCTTCTGCAAGTGAACCTGCTTCTTAAATGTTAAGACTGTTATTGTGGGACTCAGTAAATTTTTGTTACTGTTGATGAAGCTTTTATTTGTAAATCATCAACCTGAGGGTATTCTAGCTCAATAAAGATTGCAACTTTTTTTTTTTTTTTTTTTAATCTGCTGTCTTTTCAATGACTGGAGTATGAGACATGGTAGCAATTCGTCATAACTAATCTTTATACTCACCAGAAATCATACATTTTGGATTAAAAAAAAAATTATAAAAGACATGAGTCTTCCTGGAAACGATGAGTGTATAAAAACTTGCTCTTCATTACTCATTATGTAAGTGTCCTGGTTTCAGCTGGAATAGAGTTAATTTTCTTCCTAGTAGCAGGCATAGTGCTGTGGTTTGGATTTAGAAGGAGAATAATGTTGATAACACGCTGATGTTTTAGTTGTTGCTGAGTACTGCTTCTGCTAGTCAAGGACTTTTCAGCTTCCCATGCTCTGCCAGGTGCCCAAGAAACTGGGAGGGGGCACAACCAGAAGAGTTGATCCAAACTGGCCAAAGGGCTATTTCATACCATAAGACGTCATGCTCAGTATATAAACTGGGGGGGGTTTGGCTGGGGAGCAGCGATCGCTGCTCAGGAACTGTCTGGGTATCGGTCGGCAGGTGGTGAGCAATTGCATTGTGCATCACTTGCTTTGTATATTGTTGCTATTATTATTATCATTATTATATTGTTGTTATTATTATTATTACTATTTTACTTTATTTCAATTATTAAACTGTTCTTATCTCAACCCAGGAGTTTTTCTCGCTCTTACTCCTCCGATTCTCTCCTCTATCCCATCAGGGTAAGGGGAGTGAGCGAGCGGCTGCATGGTGCTTAGTTGCTGGCTGGGGCTAAACCAGCAGTGAATCCAAGCAATCTTAATAGCACAGATGTTGGCCATTGCATGAAAACTGTAGGCAAATGTTCAAAGAAGACTCATAATCACCCTCCTGGAATAACTATATAAAACTTAGCCGTGATGATGTGTGGAATAAAGAGCAGAGGGCGGGAAGTAACAGTAATCTTCTATGAGAAAACAGCAAAAGGAGAAAGGCTACACATGTGGGCTGCTGTTCACAGAAAGGTTATAGATAGAATCAAGTGAATAACTAATGATGCGGGGAAAGGGACATTACCAAAGGGGAAAAAAGCCCAGGGGAAAAAAAAAAAAAACAACCCAGGGAAAAAAAAAGAGAGAACTATCTGAATCACCTAAGGCTGAAGATTCTGAGTAAGCTTTCAGTCGTTTATGGTCTGAAACATTTGAATAAAGACAGCTTTCCCGTCTTTATGGAAATGCAATGTATAGAAATACAGAAAAAATGATGTTTCTGAACAACCATTATACTGTTGGCTCTCACGTTTTCTTTGTTAGAGACTCAGTCTACTTGGGAGTTGTTTGCCTCAAGTTTTAGTCCTTTGTAGAGCTGTACTAAAGAGTCAGAGTCCGTCTAGGGAGGGAAATCAATGAAGTACTTAGAACAATGACAATGTCTAGCGTCTCTTTCTAATGAGTATGATAGTGCAACTTCCTTTAGCTTATGCTCTTCTTGGTCAACAGGTGGCTAAAAAGTTCCCAATTACACTATTGGCTTCTTGAAAATGGAGAGAGTAACTCTAAGATTTATGTCAAAAGGTAACACTGCAAAAGAAATCTTAGTCCTCTGTACAAATTTCTCGAGACTATTTTCTTAGGAACTCTAGCTGAAAACTTGATGGAATGTCAAGTCTTCACAGGTTTGCCCTTAATGAGCAAAACTTCAATTATACTTCAAGGCATTCTACTTCTTTGAGGCTTTTTTCTACTTGAAAGTCTCAGTCTCCAGCCACTAAAGTCATGTTTCAGAGACCTGGGAGATATTATCAATTTTTCTTTGCCAAAAAAAGAACACTACCTTTAGGCAAGGTGTGAATACTAGATTACTCCATTTTTTGCTTCCAGCTTCTAACTCTTTTGTGTCCTAAATCTAAGTAACTTATTCTTTTGCTAATGTGTGTTCAGTACAAATATTGAAAGATTATAGATCCTACCTTACTTCCAATGTCACAGTTATGCGTCACAAATAGCATAACTATTTAAGCCTATTTAAGCATAACTATATAAGCCAAGGTGCTTATCCGAGGGGTTTATATTGATGCAAAGGACAAGAGGGCTTGTCTGTGGTCCAATTCATTGATTGTATACAATTAAACATGTTTTATATTTTTTCTCAAACTTGAAATTTCCTTAAGACAACAATTAGGCAAATACAAATTAGTCTTTTATTCCAAAAGATACAGCCTTATTTTTATTTCCTTACTATGTCACATGCATAAACTTTAGCTCCAGAACTTCATACAGCTTTTCAGAAGTCTTTTTTCTTTCAATTTCAAATTTAAAAGTACCTACATTATATTGTATCATACACAGGAAAATATCATGTAGATATTAAATAAGGCTAAGAATTTAGAAACAATTACAGCTACTTTTCTTTCCACATTGAGTATTTTTGTTCTTAATGGAGGAGCTTTAACTGACTTTTCAAATTATTTCAAATGATCATCCAACATCTAAAGAAATGCACAGAAACACTGGCATTTGATCTTGCAGTGTTACGGTGGCTGACTACAAATTTCAAGTGTTAAAAAGGATCTGAATTCAAGTCAAATCAGTTTTCAGTGTTAGAAATGTAAGGATTGGAAGATATGATCTGGGAATTAGATACAAGAAGAAAATGAAAATGGTTATTATAAGAAATTTTAAAAGGAGAGAGATAAACACCACCTCTTTTTTTTTTTTTTTTTTTTCAGAGAAGACATTGGAGGGAGTTCCTTTTTTGATACTTACCTTGTTAAAATATAGGCATGTGAGGAACATTAACCGTCAGAAGATTTGGGGGTTATTTGTTTTTTTCCCCATTTATTTCTAAATTGCATTGTTATGCTTACATGTTAGCCCACATCATGATTCCTTTAGTTGGAGTGTTATAAGAACCTGCCATGTGTAACATACAGGCAGGGTCTGA
Source organism: Pelecanus crispus (assembly GCF_030463565.1). NCBI lineage: Eukaryota > Metazoa > Chordata > Aves > Pelecaniformes > Pelecanidae > Pelecanus > Pelecanus crispus. The sequence continues at coordinate 83,912,024 of NC_134645.1, forward strand.
GATTTTGAGACCGAGTAAATAAAGTCCAGATATTCAAAGCTATTGACAAATCTAAATGGAAAACATTAATCTCACGTAAATATGGCCAAGGGACAAGTGTCTAAACCGTTAGGTTTAGACTCTAAACCATTTGAACATGTTTTAGGCTCTGTTAAATTCACACAAAACTCCATAAAATGACATGTGTGAACTGGGGACAGAGCTAAGTATTCCAAGGCCCTCCCATTGTGCCTTGGTTGCAAGGCTAACCACAGTTACGTAGTGTGACTAACGAGGAACTCTCTGGTGTACCACAACATTAATTAGATGGTGCAATTAAACATAGGTGTGTTCTATTTCTAATATATATTAGAAATTTTCTGCCTTCTCACACCATGAGGACACTGCTAGAAAATCTGAAAGGGAAGAAAAAAAGAATAAATTATCTCCCCTCTCCAAAACATCCTAAAACTTGTCTCTCACAAGACCTACTTCATGTTTGTGAAGAAATACAAATGAAGTCACAACACAGAACTAAATCTGCAAAGATTTTTAAAAAATTAGTTGCATAACAGACAGTATTTAAATCCCACCAGTGAAAGAGACTAAAGGATTTAAACCAGATGTAATCCCAAACATTTTTTCCATTGGTGTTAACGTGTCATATTTCATTACCAGTCAAGTACGTTAATAACATTGTATTTACAGTATTAAATGTGCCTAGAAACATTTATTCATTGCCATCTGTGATTATGATCTATATTGTTAATACAACAGATGAATTGGTTAGGGGGAAAGGACCATGTTTATCCTCCAGATAAAGAATATTTTAAATAGTCCATCAATTTTTGTGTAGGAAGGAGAACAATCTCTTAGTGGGTACAGTGTGTGCAAGATGTTTGCAAATCTTTTTGCTCTGACTAGAAGTACAGATTCAGAGAAAGGCAAAGCAATTAGAAAACTACACATCGAATTACTGCAGGTTTAGAAGCTGAGAGGTGTTGAGGATTTTTTTTTTATGGACTTTAGAGGGAGAGTATGACAATTTACATATGTTATAATTCTTTCTTCCCTTTCTGTAGAGAACCTATAAAAATATTACCTTATACATTCCCAAAAGGTGTTGAAAGAACAAAACAGAGGTACTGTAATTCTCCACAGTCTGATGTGCAGCTCTAAATGTAACAAGACATTGTCCAGTACAACTGCTGTAGTTACACAGGTAACAACCTCACTTGGAGAACACTTCCACCACAAAGTAAACTCAAACCTGGCAATTGAGAGTGATTAAATGACAACAGATCCTACTTTTGATGTTGACTTCAATTTAAAAATTCATTAAGAATTTATTACATAGTTGTCTTTATTAAAAAAAAAAGAAAAAAAGAAAAAAGGAAACCTTCTAACCATTGCCAGATGAATTACAATATTGACTTGTTGTTTGTAAAAATATAGTATAATCATATGAAAGACTCTTCTAATAATTCTTATCTAGATTAATACAAAATTTTCTAATTTACAGTAACCTTTCTTTCAATGTTATATTATTCAAGTTGTTTTCAGATTAAAATTTATATCCTTTAACAAGCTTTACACCTAAACAAATTTTTAATTTTTAAACTTCAAAATCTCTTGTCTTTGTTTCTTACTATCCAACTCTATTTTAAGCAGGAATGAATTAAATTAATTTTCCCCAAGTTGAGTCTGTTTTGCCCAGGATGGTAATTGATAAGTTATCTGCCTGTCTTTATCCTGACCCATGAGTTTCTTCATCTTATTTTCTCCTCCTGTCATGTTGAGGAAAGGGAGTAAGAGAGCAGCTGGGTGGGCATCTAGCAGCTGACCAGAGTCAACCAACTACAGCTCCATCACTCACTTATGAAAATACATTTTTACTTTCAGTGGTCAAACACTGGAACATATTTTCCAGAGAATTTGTGGAATACCCATTCTTGGAGACATTCAAAACCTCTCTGGACATGATCATAGACAACTAGCTGTAACTGACCCTGCTTGAGCAGGAACATTAGACTAGAAGATCTCAAGAGGTTCTTTCCAAACTAAACAGTTCTGTGATTTGTGAAGAGCTAAATATCATAGTCAGGAATTACTGAAAATTCTTCATAGTAGCTTTATGGTGCTATGTTTTGGATTTATGGACTAAGTTTTGAATTACAATAAGGGAGTAAGACACAGATCATATTCTTCAAAGGGTTTAGGGAATATAGTTCTCCAAGACATTTTTAGAAAATTCCAGCTCATATATTTGTAACCGAATTGAGAAGTCTCATTAAAGTACCAGTGAGAAGACTGTTCATCTTCCTGCTTGCTCTCTGAGACAATAGTTCTGAAAAAGATGTTAAAAACACTTTTCATAAATTGCTTCCACTGTGGCTGAAGGGAAAACTAGACAGGCGGAAGAGGAAAACCCGTCTCTACAAAGATTTTATAACTTCATTGCATTGTAAACCATGAAAAAAGAATAAAGCTTATACATCTCCACATTTTGAACAACTTATCACGTTAAAAAAAAAAACATCAACAGGTGGCATTGTCCAGACACTCTATTTGAGACACAAATAAAGAGGAGAGAAACAGGGGGTTTGGGTGGTTTAGCGGTTTGGGGTTTTTTGTTTGGGTTTTTGTGTGTGTGGTTTGTTTTTTTTTTTAATTAGAGCTTAACAAACATATATACAACGTTCAACTGCTGTAATAAAAGCAGTTGGCACATAATTGCAAAGGCAAAGTCCTAGGAATAATTAATCATATTTATGTCTGCTTTGTTTACCAAATTCTCAGAAAATCATCTGTGAAGGTGAAACCTTACTGATTGCAGGTTTTAACTTTTTGGTGATTGTTCAAATAATTAAAACCAGCTGTAAATGTAAATGAAGCATTAGGTTAACATTAATATAAATTTCTCAGTCATATTTCAAGCTAATTGATATTCAGCTAATTATGAGCTATAGCAACATTGGTGCCAATTATTGTAAGGAATTAGCACATTGGGTTACTCCTACAAAAGAGGTAATTTTTCATTACTTCTGTTGAGTCATGAAGCAAAGCAATGTGTTAAGTCAGTTTTTAACATCTTCATTAATGATCTGGAAAAAACAGAAACAACATATTAATTAAACTTATGTACACACTTAAGCTAACAGTCTATTTAGTTAACTTTTAGAAGGAAAGTAAGGAAATTGAAGGTGACACAAACTTAGAAGAGACTGTTTTATGTAAAATGATTTTTAATGTTAATAAGCTTTCAAAATAATATGGAGAATTAGTCAAAATTCAACAGTTACTGTTGAATTGTTGAAGAGCAGCCAGACCGGGACATAAAAAAGACTTAGTTTCATAAGACACTTCAGGGAGGAAGGGACCTCAGGACATGTCTAGTCCAGCTCCCTGCTCAAATTAAGGTCAGCTCTGAGATCAAACCAGGCTGCTCAGCTGTGTCCTGTCAAACCTTGCTAAGCCCCAAGGACAGAAACTGTACAGCCTCTCTGGAAAACCTGTTCCCATGTTTGTCTGTCCTCATGATGAAAAGATTTTTCCTTAATTCCAGTCTGAAACCCTCTTTTTTCAACTTATTCCCACAGTCTCTTGTTATCCTGCTCTGCACCTCTCAAATCTTGAGTTTCAAGTCTCTTGCCAAATCAGCTTTGGTAGTCTTCATCAATTGTAAAGTGAGGAAATGGGAAAGGAACATTTTTCTTGTATTAATTAATATATAGAGATTCAAAGTAAACATTTGTAATCAGTGCTAAATTGAGTTTGCTGAGTGAAGCAAGAACTTAAAAGTAAGGAGAGGGAGCCAAAACATCTTAAGGTTCCAATTAAAATGCTTTTTCAACTTAGTTCCCAAAACAAATTATTTATGTGGGTGGAAAACTTTGAAAAAGTTAGGGAAGAAGAACATGGATTTCTGCAAGAAAGAGTCAGAAAGGACCTCTCTTGCCCAGATGTGAACAATAGCATCTCTTCTACTTCTGACAGCTCTTAGGGTTCTCTCTGTGAAGCCCTGCTCCTCCTAGGGAAGTGCCCTCTTACAGCAGGAGTAAGAAGAATGAGACATTTTAAGATCCTTCCTACATGTACACACCTTCTTGCCCCATACACTTTCTTATGTGAGGACCTACAAAGAGGACTCAGGCTTGCTATTTTAATTTTACGTGATCTGGAAGGGCAGCTTCAAACACATCTGTGCCCTGCCTGCACAGGCATACCAAAAGCCTGCAGCATGTACAAGGACATCTGGGATTCATTTTCAAATCAAGCTAAAATGTGCTAGTTAAGGAAAAACTAAGCCTGGGCCAAGCAGGGAAAAGCTCTCTGAAGAGTTAATATGCAACACTGTCTGAAAGCACACAGCAAAATATGTATTATACTACAAGCTAGTTTAAATGCTTTTGCTTATGTTGCTCAATACAGAATTAAAATATCTTTTTTTCCTGAAAACTGAATGGAAAAATAATATGTGATAATGTAGTTAAGGAGACGGGTAAAACGAGATAGAATAAAGAAAAATTGTTTGCACAAGAAATAATTTCTTCTCTTTAGAAATCTGCCTTTGCCAAATAAACAATGATTTTTTTATTCAGTACTATCTGTTGTTTGTTCTAGTACGGAATGACTTCTCTGAAAACATGTTTATAGTTAGGAGTGCTTTACTGGTACATGATTATTGGAATAACTGATTTTTCAGCTCAATGAACAAAAGTATGAGTTCAGAGAGAAGATTTTCAGACAGATATCTTTTAGACCACTTGTGAGAAAGAAAATTTGTTTCACTTTAAATAAAACCAAAGTTCTGCATTTAGAAGAGAATTCAAGTCCGTCTGTCATCCATAACAAGAAAATGAATGGTCTTTCCTCATTCCCTTCACTTGCTTGCAACCCTAGACAACTCTGTTGAAATTCCTTTGGTTTTGTCTTCTCTTTTTAGCAGATTTATTCAAAACTAGTTTAAAAGTTTATTAGTCATTCAATGTCATCAATGCACAGGTAGTTTATAAGGCTTGTAAAGCTTGAACCTAAAGACCATTCACTGACACTGTTCTAGTTCAAACCATTCACTGTCCCTGAGTCTGATTCCCCTGAGAGGACCCTCAATATACCTGTCGTATCCTCACAAGTTCTTCTCCTTGACGATTTATTTTTTATTAGTTTACATTTAATTATTTAAAATATATCACACAATTACTGACTTTAACGAAAGGTCCTAATTAGCAACTGTCTATAAGCACCACTAGGACAGTTAGCTGATGTTTGTGTTCAGATCCTTGCTCTAATGAAAAGCTGTTCTAAGGGCAACAGCTCCAGAGAAAGGGGTTGAGAAGGAACTGCACTTGACCACTGCATAGGACATCATTCAACCTCCGGACGCCTGGCGACCGGGAGACTCGTATCATGCCAAAGGAGAACCTGAGAGATGGAAAGAACACACACTTAAGAAAAGACAGTCTTAGGTATTAGAGAGTAGGAAAAGGCCTCTATACCCATGAAGAGAGCTGAGACTTTTAGGGTTTTGTCCTTCCAGGAGTCCCATTTTGAAATGAGAAGACATGGGGAGAAGATGCCTCACAAAAGCCTGGTTCACCAAGTTCATGGGCTGCAGGGGAATCTGACACACTTAACATCCACTTGCCAGAAATTAGATGACCTTCTAGTCAGCAGGAATTTCTAGTAATATCAGGCAATGGTTTAATAAATAACTCCCCCCGAAATTAAGACAAGCTAACAAAAACTGACGAAAGAGAAAGGGAAATCATGAAAGTTTAAAAAGAAAGGAGAGAGAGGATTTTACAGTCAGATAGGAAGAGGAGGAAGGAGGAGAAGAATTAATATTAAAAGGCCAGAAAGAAGTCATTAGCCTCCTTACATGATTGGTGACCATGATTTTGGAGGAAAGGGGAACTGATACTGAGTCATTTTTTACGCATTGAAATGGAATGATAGCAAAATAGGTAGCATCACCTACTGTCTTTGTTTCTATCTCTTATTGTAGAATTAATCTAAAAGTTGCCTATAGTCATAGGAGGTGGATGATGTCTCTAAGAGACATTGTCTTGTGACAGAAGGTAGACCTTGGTCAAGAATCAAAGGTCCTCAGCCCTTGCTCTTGCCATCAACAGTAGTGGCTGAAATTCTGCATCTAGCTCGAAGAATTTGTTTCCTTTGTAGGGCACTGCTACTTCAGGAGACAACAGAGACTTTAGAGGAGAACACCTCTACCTTTTGTGGTGTCAGAGCAGAGAGCAGTGAATCTCATTTCCTGCAAGCAGGTACTACCCCATATTATGCAGGGGGTATGATGTTTCTTATAACCCTCTGGCATGCTTGTGAGCACTAGATTGTGCACCGCAAGTTTGTCACAGTCTTCATGTTCCTTAAGCTACTCATCTAGCTGACCAAGCACTCAGTTTGCTTATTAAAGGTGGGCTGCAGCAGCCACTTCTACCTGCTTTTGCAATGAAGCAGAAAAGAGAATACTGTGGACTGTCTCTCATCATTGGCATAGACTCAGCTGAATGTTTTGGGTTCATCCATAAAAGAGTAGTTCCAGTGAAATAAATCACTTGTGGCTAGTCAATAGTACACCATAACCCCCTCCAAAACAAGACAGCAGGACAAGGAGTGGCCATTCAACCAGGATTATCTATGTACAAGTACTACACGTTTTATTCCCCTTTGGCAGAAGTTTTTCACTAATTCAGCCCAAATTAAATAAACTTCAAAGTAACTTCAGACTGCATTTTTTTTAGTAAGTACTATATTCACATTTTTTTCTTAAAATACTTCTAATTTGTATTAAAAGAAAAAAAATGCCAGAACTATGCAGTTGAACTGTACTAGTAAGTGTGTCAAATATAAGTGTACCTCATGCTCTCCTAGTTACTAGAATTCATTTTTTATACATGAAACAAGCAATGCTCGTACAATGTTACTAACAGAAGTATATCTACTTCCAGTGGTTCTGCTGGAGTATGTATATACCTGGATAGATTGCGATATGCCAGTAGAAGTTTTGTGGAACTTCAGTGGAAGTCAGTGGAAGTGGTGCAAACTTTAGCCTAAAAGGGAGTGAAAGCTGTTTGGCACACAAGTCAAATGAACAAAAAATTAAGAAAATTACTTAATCTTGTCTGATTTACTCATGGCTTCAGAATAATACAGGGAATTCAAATTTAACCGTTATAAGCTGAGCACTGGTAAGATGGAAGGAAGGGATTACAAGTTCAAGGAAAGATATTCACTTTAAGGGATACTGAATATGTGAATAGTCAGGTGTAAAGACTACAGAGGGCAGAGACATGTACCTAATATATATTGATATTTTAAAAGAAAGGATCTGTAAAGTATTTTTGAGAAGTACGGCTATAAAGCTGAACATAAATAAGTTGAACACAGCATGAATATTTTTCTGTAACTTAAGCCAGTTAAGGCTTCTTTGGCAAACAGATGGATTGGATACAGCTTTCTGTCTCAAGTATCTGATGTGTGTGCTAATCAGTTTTGCCTAAATAAGGGTGTCATGACAGTGCCCATAGATATCATATATTGACCAATCTATTCAAGCTACTTTGTTTTCTGAAATTTTACTGGGAAAATTAAATAACCATCGAGATAATACCATCACTTCCATCAATGCCTACCTGCTCATTCGGAATATTGAAATGGGGTTATTCCAATGTCATTTCAATTCCTCTTTCTTTGTAAGAGAACTATCCCAAACAATTTGCTTAGGAAGTGAAATCTTCTTATTGCATTAAATTGTCTTTCCACACTATGTTGCTGTCAAAAAAATGATGATATACATATAAGCCATCAAACATGGCAAATTTGTTTTCATTAGGAAGCTTTTCAATTGTGTCTGTATGTTGTTTCCTAATCTTCTTATACGTAACCTCTAGGAATTGCAGGGAGATGAGGCACACAGATTGCCTACTTGCTTTTTATTTCTTCTCCTGAGATTTCACTACTGCTTCCAGCAAGTTTAACATAATCTTTGCACAAACAAATCTTCTCTTTTGTCTTACTAAGCCTTATCTATCAAGCCCATTTCAAAAGTGTAGATATGAACAATATAATGATATGCATTTTGAGATGTTATAAGCTATATGTAGGACAAGAATATGAATGTGTCTTATAGAAGCATATAGAAATCCAGTGCCATATTGATATTTCATATCCCAGTTACAAGATGGTTCCTTGATTTTCCTAAACTCATGCACAGAATGTATTATAACCAAGAAGGACCCCAATATAAAGAAATTATTTTAAATTCAGTATTAGAAAATGGTATAAGAAGCAAATAAGCATGTAGAAAGTTAAAATGACTTATTGCTAAGAAAATGCACATCAGTGTTGTTTTAACATTTTCAGTTATTGCTTTAAAACTATATTCATGCTTATTTGTGATCTGATTTTTTTTTTTTAATTTATACAGCAATCAGAATAATAATTGTATTTTATGAATACAAAACAGGGACAAAATATTTAAGAAACAAATCTAAACTGATAAACATGAAAAATAATAAACAAAGCTTTTCTTTTAAAGATATTAAAAAATTGCAGCAAAAATATTTGTGATGTGAATATGCAGGTTCTTAATCTATCCAGTTCTGAAATCTTACTTAGTTTGAATTCATATCAAACCAGATATTTTTCTTCCCTCATATGTACTATTTTTATATTATTTTTATTAGCAGATAATCTTAAAAAACCATGGCCCTGGGGGTGGTAAAGCAAATTTACCCATTACTTTATAGTGGAGATCCTCAAGGGGACTTCAAAGATTTTCAGAACCCTCACACTGTATTTCAGAAGCCTTAGAAAATGGTTTATGTTCATATTTAAGTCTTTCTTTTTATTTTTTCCAAAAGGACCTTGCATATATTCCAGCTACCGTCTACTCAACTCTTGACAGCTCCCTGGTTTAACAGTATACTACAAAGAAGCACATGTATATTCATAAAGAATAAACTGTATTTGGGCTAGGGAAAACATTTTTATTGCATTTCTATTTCTTTGTAAGTTTGGGGGATTTTTACTGTTCATGAAAATGAGAGATTTATAGTACAGGCAGGTTCAAGGCACAGTGCTGATAGGTGCTGTGCATTAACATCTCTATACATCTCTGCAAAAAGCACTCCATTCCTGACTTACAACACCGCTGCTGCTCTAATACTGGTTGCCTACATTTTCCCTGTGCCAAGGCTGTCAGATTTGTGTTGTGTGGTGGGTTTTGAACTAGCCAGCCTTCCACTGAGGACTACAATAAGTTCACAAAGCTAAATTCACATTTTCTGTGACCTGGAAGTAAAAGTAATGTAAACTAAAACATATTAGTCCTCTCTTTGGCTACTTCAGTGACCCTAGCACCTACACTCATTTTCAAAGCAAAGATGTGACTACTACACTTTCACACCTTCCTGAGCATCAGTCAAACCTCCTCTGAATGAAGCATCTAAAGTTTCTGTAAAAAGATGTAGGGCTTAGGAGCATTTCTACTTTCTGTAATAAAATGGGTGTGTACATGGGAAATCTGGGATTCCACAGAGACCTCATTCTCTATTTTGTTATGCCAAAAAAAAAAAAAAAAAAGCTTTATTGTTTAACTACAGTGAGATATCCTTGGGTAATATAAGTACTGTGAAAAATCTTTGAGACTAAAGCTATCTGGAGTTGAAGATATGGGGCAAGAGGAACTGAGAGAGTTTGGCACTTCCAGGACCATGAAAGCCTTTGACACTGAAACGTAGCTATAGTCATTGTTTCTTAATATTTTAAGTGACAAAGTCCAGTTTCACACCAGGTTAATAGACAGTTTCTATGTCCTGTTGTCCCACTTCAGCTTATGCAACACATTTGTGGACAATTTAACTCTTCTCTTCTTTTGTAGTTATCCCTTGAGAATCTGATTTCTGATCCTACTTGATACCTGAACCACATAACCTAAAATGACAGCCAATATTTGAATACTCCAGATGATAAGTTTCAGTTAATCAGAGCAGAACAATTTTTTCAGAAATTATAAACCATTCATACACAGATTAGAAAATTCCCTCTACTCAAAAGTTCCTACACTTAGCTACTTAATGTTCTTGCTGTATACCCTAACTTCAGTGATACACACTCAGAAAACATTTGGATACATGGAAAAAAAAAAGTTAATATTTTTTCCAGATCTGCAACCTTTTGATTTCTGGAGAAAAAAAATGGAAAAGAGGTATGTATCCATGTAATAAATTCAGCATGATGGAATTCCAGCCTCCTCTTCCAATTTAAATATGCAGGTTAAAACTTTGTGTATGGTTTTATGGTCTCACAATGTTGCCTCTTTTTTTTTCTATTTGTCTGCTCACCAAGACACTGTGTAATAACCTGTTTTGAGAATAGGCTTACATTTCCTGATTCCTCTTCTTTTAATAGAACCTAAAGTAGCCAATTGCAGAGCTCTGTCTCCTTCACTCTGACTCAAGCTCTCTTCAAGTTATGCAGCACAGGTTGTTTCTAGCAATGACTATAAAGCTTTTTCTCACACCTTAAATTACATCCAGTTTCATTCTCTGTAAACCCCATAAATTTTCATTTGGTTCATCAGAATATTAATAAGTTTTATTCATTTTACCCTGCAGTCTTATAACTCTTGTTTGTCCTGGTTTTGGCTGGGATAGAGTTAATTTTCTCTAGGAGATGACACATGCTGACGAGGCCCCACTGTATAATAAATTGCCAGAAAATGCAAAGCAATATGCCCTGTTCACTGATGGGTCTTGTCATCTTGTGGAAAAGCACAGGAGGTAGAAAGCTGCTGTATGGAGTCCTATAGGAGAAGCTGCAGAAACTGCTGAAGGAGAAGGTGGATCGATTCAGTTTGCAGAGGTGAAAGCCATCCAGCTGGCTTTAGATATTGCTAAATGAGAAAAGTGGGCAGTACTTTATACTGACTCATGGATGGTAGCAAGTGCCCTGTGGGGGTGGTTACAGCAATGGAAGCAGAGCAACTGGCAACGCAGAAGCAAACCCACCTGGGCTGCTGCACTGTGGCAAGATATTGCTGCCCAGGTAGAGAACCTGATTGTAAAAGTACATCAGGTAGATGCTCATGTACCCAAGGGTTGGGCCACTGAAGAACGTCAAAACAACCAGCAGGTGGATCAGGCTGCTAAGATCGAAGTGGCTCAGGTGGATCTGGACTGGCAACATAAGGGTGAATTATTTATAGCTCGCTGGGCCCATGACACCTCAGGCCATCAAGCCCTAGATGGGCTCATGATCGAGGGGTGGACTTCACCATGGACAGTATTGCACAGGTTATTCATGAATGTGAAATGTGTGCTGCAATCAAGCAAGCCAAGTGGTTCAAGCCTCTCTGGTATGGAGGGCGATGGCTGAAATATAAATATGGGGAGGCCTGGCAGATTGATTATATCACGCTCCTACAAACCTGCCAAGGCAAGCGCTACGTGCTCACTGTGGTGGAAGCAACCACCGGATGGCTGGAAACATATTCTGTGCCCCATGCCACCCCCTGCAACACTATCCTGGGCCTTCAAAAGCAAGTCTTAAGGCAACGTTGGGATACACATTTAACAAAAGCCACCTGGTTAGTCAACACTAGGGGATCTGCCAGTTGAGCTGGCCCTGCCCAATCAACACCTTTATAACACCTTTAACTTTGATGAAGCTGAGCAAAGTGCAGTAGTGTTGGAACGAGAACTGGCTTCAGCATGCAACAATCCAACACCACACACCATCTCTCTTGCTCTGAAAGACTGTGATGACAGATGAAACCCAAAGTCATGGACTAAATGAACTCGATGGGCATTTTAGAGGGATGGCCCACAGATGAAGGTAATGATATCTGTGTGTATATATCAAGACAGGGAAAGTGGTGGTGACTAATTGGAATGTACTGGAAGGGGTAGGACCTGTGCATGACATGGTACAGGATAAGGGGTGGATACTGTCCTAGTTTTGGCTGGGATAGAATTAATTTTCTTCCTAGTAGCTGGTATAATGCTGTATTTTGGATTTAGGATGAGAATAATGTTGATAACACACCTATGTTTTAGTTGTTGCTAGGTGCTAGTGCTTACACTGGTCAAGGACTTTTTGAGTTCTGCCAGGTACACAAGCAACTGGGAGGGGGCACAGCCAAAATAGTTGATCCAAACTCACTGAAGGGATATTCCATATCATATGACATCATCAGCTAGGGGGAGCTGGCTGGGTGGCAGCAATTGCTGCTCAGGGACTGGCTGGGCATTGGTTGGCAGGTGGTGAGCGGTTGCATCACTTCTCCCCTCCCCTCCCACGGTTTTGTTTCTCTCTCTCATTGTTCTCCTTTTCATTACAATTTTTATTACTATTATGATTAGTAGTATTGTTATTATTATTCAAATATTAAACTGTTCTTACCTCAACACACGTGTTTTCTTACTTTTGCCCTTCCAATTCTCTCCCTCATTCCACCGAGGGGGAGGGTGAGTGAGTGGCTGTGTGGTGTTTGGTTGCTGACAGGGGCTGAACCACAACATCTTTCCTTTTAAGATTCAGCTTTATGGGAGGGGAAGGGAGAAATCTGGTTGATTTCCCACAAATAGTTCACTTGGTTTGTAAAATGCATTGATCAGGCATTTAACTAAGGTACACATTTATGGAATAAAAATTTAGCAGAAGTACACACAGCTGGGCTGTTAAGTAACGTAAACCAGTTTAGAGTCTATGAACTGTTTTCATGTGGGGTGCTAATTTTTTAATTTTTTTTTTTCTGTGATCCATGGGAATGAAGAACATTAGCCCATCATACTTGTGTTATTCTGTTCAAATAGATTGTGAACATAAAATGCAGAATTTTTCAATTAAGATACCAAAAAATATTTTTTCCTTGACTTTTAGAAAATTTACCTACATCTTTTTTTATTTTATACATGCAAATGTATATCCCTATCCTCATCCCAGTCCCTATCTGTATCCATATCCTTACATTCTTGGGTCTAGAAGTTAGAAAGTTTAATAGAAAGCAATGACATGATGTCATCAGTGAAATTGACATATAGAGATTTTCATTTTGTTAATTCTACATACAGATAAAGGCATATCGTTTGATTAAACATTTAATTTACCCATACAGTCAACATTCCTACTGCTAGGCTACACGTCAAACTCAGACAATTAATTCCAGATTATTGCAGGGAATATTTCTTCACTCACATTTGTTGGATAGCCAACAGACTAAATTCACCTAGTTTAAAGGTAAAAAATTCTTCTCTTTAGGGCTCTGTTCAGACAGTTTCCCGCCATCAGCTTGAGATTTGACATTTTGCTGGCACTCCAGGCTCCACACAGAGGCTGTCTGTGTGAGAGTTCCTGGCACTTCACTGTATGGATCAGTTCCTGTGCAATCTAACAGTATGGTGTAATCTTTTATGAAGTATTTCTGGTAGAGAAAAGGATTGATTTACAGCCATAACTGAGTCTGTCCCAGTTCTTCTCTCCTGCAGGGTCTGAATGTCAAAGGTACTAAGAAGAGTGTCATGGATATTAAGATTAGCTTAATAGAGATGAACTGGGGTCTCCTTAATGCTTTTTATTTCCATCTGTACAGTAATGACTGAGTTGTTTTTAATGTAAATTACCTTTAGAAATCATAATATACCCTTTATAAACATAACTAAAATTATATTGTTAAATTCAAATATATAACTGTTTATTGGTAAATAATAAAAGTCAAAATACATAATGAAATAAGAAATTCTACTTACAAAGCTTTATTGAAAAGCATTTGTTTAATCACATTAATTTGAAAAACACAGAACATGGCCTCCTGTTTTTAAGAAAATGGGTGAACAATACATTCTCAGATTTGTTCTATTTGAGAGGTATTGAGTTTAGTCAATTAAGCTCCAGAAAACAGATTTCATTGATTGTAAGACAACTCTTGACACTATCTAAACTATGAAAAGCTTTGCAGGATATTATAAACTTCAACCAATTTGCACTTTTTAAAAATCCTATTAAGTATTACACTTATAGACATATATTGAAAGTCTGAAGCATGAAAATAAGATTTTTTTTTTGTGGTAGCATAACCTGTAATGTCAATACCTCAAATACTGCAAGCTATTTGAAAGTATCTACAGAGATAACAAATGAATTTGTCATTATACAATAGAAAATTATTTTCTAAAACTTTTCTCGGTATTAATATGAGAAACACAAAATTTGACTTCACATATTATGCCTTTTTCTTAAATTGCTGCCACTCACATGTAACTCATCTCATGCAGTTTCTTCCATGAATGAATTTTCTCCTACTCTTGGGACTAAGGCTAGCTTGTTCTACATATAAGAGGAACTGGCAAGTTTGCAAATGTTCCAATTACAGAAGACAGATGTCACACTAGGTTCAAGTGTTATAATAACTCAGAAAAAGGTAGATTGCAAAAGCAGGAGCCATAGCATGATGCAGACCATTTTGCCATTGTTACTTGAAAGGACAGACCCCTACCAGAATAGAAAAGTTAAGTTCTTGACACAAACTGGTAAATTAGTTATTTTGAAAGTATTTAAATAGAATTGTCTTGCATAGTTGTTTTTCAGTAAATACTCTAACTACATAATTTTTAAATTCACTGGGAAAATAGAAAAAATACTATAAAAACCTATGATAAATGTATGGGTTTTTTTCCTATAGATTATAGAAAATAATTAATTAAAATTCTTATTTTTCCTTTTTCTTCTGTGCAAGACCATTTTATATTTTACTAAGGATATAGTAATGTGCCTGAAGGAAATACTATGTATACTTCAGGCACACTGGAAGTAGCAGTCATATTAGCATCAATTTACCCATCCAAAATTCAGATACTACCCATCTTAACCTCTTCCCAACACACTATCTAGGACAGACAACTTATTTTAATGATCCAAGCTGCAAGCTAACTGAATATCTAACCTGAAACACAGTGGCTATATATGTAAGATCATATTAAACAGTCCTTATTCACTGGTATATGATCATCCACACTGTTAAACTGTTAAACCAGAATTTAATCAACTGGCATGGACATAACCAGATTGTACAAGCAAACAAAAAGGTTCTGTACAAGTCTATTTTTGCACCATTCTATTTCTGAAATGCTTTGTGTTTGAGAAAAACCCTCAGATTGATGAACTATGTGAGGCTTTTTATTTTATAGGGATCTGTAATGGATATCCTGTAGTCCTCAGAGCTGACTGGAGTCTGCAAGCATTTATATGGTTATCCCTTCTAAGAGACTTCTGACAAGATTCAGCTGCAGATTCAGATAACCAACTAGTTATCTATAAGTGTCTACAAGTGAGATGGGTGTCTAAGCTCCTATTACACTCAGTAAAAATTTAGTAGATATGATCAGTGGAGCCTACAAAATAATTTTGCTTTCCTTAAATTAGAAGACTAGTAGAAAATAACATTTTCCTATACACAGGATTCTAGCACCATTTGAATTACCCTAAGAAGTCCACCAGTTGGTATGACAAAAAGATAAACAGGAGATCATTGCTTTGTGGATTGACGTCTAGAGGCCAAATTCAGATGCACCCTGTGCACAGGCCACTGAATCCCTCTAGGGAGAGATTCAGATGCCTGAAAATAGGCATTTAGTGCTATTTGCATTGCTATACTTGCCTCAATCTCCTACTGAAACAAAGTTTCAGATATCTCTTACATGTGATATCTGTAATCCCCTTATATATGACTTGGGTTTCTTAGGGAGTCACGGAGGGAACTAGATGCCCATGTGTAGGCAAGTAATTGAATTAGCTGAGTCAGTATCTAGATTCCTTTAAATGCATAGTTAAAATCCACTGCCTATAAAGGGAGTGTAGGTATTTAGCAAATATTCAGGCACATTGATATCAAAATGTAGGGTTCTATCTCAGATTGAACCCTAAACCCTACACTGTAAACACCTAGATGTGATAATCTTAATCAAATTTCAACACGTCCGCATCCAGAGCAGAGTACTCCTATCTTCTTCCTGCCTTTCATACAAACAGCCTTCTATGGATGGCCTTGGAAAGAGACATTTATCTGACAATGTTTCAATGACTGTACTAAACCATGTATGCTGTAGGGCACACATCGGCTACATGGAGGTCTTTCTACCTAAAAAAAAAAAAAAAGAAGATCCATTCATATGTTTTCAGAATGGAAAAGAAAATATGTGTCTTTAATGGAACCATCATCTTCATTCATAGTAATCCAAGAAATTTTGAAGGTCCACAAACAACTAAGAATTCAAGGTTAAAGCTTGTGGGGATAGAATTTGACGTCCGGATGAGACATAAGTTCTTCCACTTAAAAAAATAATACTTCCTGTGTAAGTGCTTCCTGTGACTCCTGCTACAGCTCTGGCAACTTTTGTTGTAAGATATGAGTCAAAAACTAAAAGTAATCCAACACATCAACATTTAATAGAAAAAAAAAAAAAAATCTTCACTTTAGAGATATCTAATTTTCTTGAGGAAGCCATCTCATTTAAAAATGTAGCTGGGATATTATCTTCATTGTTTATTGTTTCTATAGTAACAATAGTTAACTATCATTAAAGTTATAGGCCTAGAGATGAAATGCAGCTGGTGTTTTAACAAATGTGTGTAATACAAAGAATTTACATTGCTGAATCTACAGTCTTTCCACCAACACTGTGAAAACCAACTAAACAAGCAAAAATGAAACAAATGAAACAAAATAAACCAAAAAAGAATAAACCCCTGTCACTTTTATTAGTTGTTTCTTTTCTAATAGTAGTTATTATATTACAGGAATATGATTACCAAATGAAACAACTTTCACCAGTGAAATAAACAAGAGCTTTCACAAGTTGAAGGAACTTGCATATTACCATCTTACATAGTTAATTTTTTTTTTATTCTACTGTTCAAGCTTCAAATAGACTCCTAATTTGTAGTTCATGGGAATTATGAATATTTTAAGCAGGTAGAAAACAAGAAAACAAATATTCAGACAAGAACTGATTTTCACCCTATATTATTTTTTATTTGTTTTCTTTTTGTCCTCTGTTTCAGGAGCACTATAGCATTATGCCTTTGTTATGCTTCCCATTCTCCTTTTATAGTTTGTGCCTTGGTCCATTTGTGGTTTTGAATGGGGGTGGGCAGGGGGGTGGCAGGGGGAATGCTGCTCCAAAATGCTGCCCTGAATTCACTAATTATCAGAATTACTCTGAGGCTATTGAAAAAATAAATGTTTCAAAATTAAAAAAAAAAAAAAACACCCACCACCAACAACATAATGGTTCTTTACTTCCTACCTGTCCAGAATGCCTAGGCTCTTGGCTCCAAAGTGACCTTTCTCTTCTTTTTCACATACCGAGGCATGTAGTAATTTCCACCTGAAATTCAGGCTCTTGCAGGCACATCACAGGTACATCTAGCTTCACTCAGAGGTTCTAAGCTCATTTCTGTATAAAAGCTGAGACAGGCAAGATTTTCTCTATGTTCAGATGAGAATGGGATTACCCATTAGGGGTCCTTAGGTGACTGACAGATCCTCTACCTTCATGAAGTAAAGATGTTTCAATTATGTTTGCTTACTGAAATTAGTTTCCTATGACTCAAAAATCTTGAGTGTTTATTAAGAAGCAAGTACACACTAGGAAAAAAGTTAGCTGGAATAAAGAGCAAAGGCAGTTGAAAAATGGGCCATTTCTTCCAATCCAGGCAGGGCTGTAATGTTGGAAAATACATTAATTTCTAATGTATTACAAAAAAAGTTTCCCATTCCATAAATAAACAAAGATGGATAAGGATTTTTTTCTGCTTCCTCTGAAGTGATTCTGGAAAGTTTATTGTGTAGACTTAAAAAATGGCATCTAATGGGAACCTTAACAGTGAATAAAGTAAATAGAAACTCAGCTGTGCAGGAGACTACCAGATAGGCATATTGCCATTAACATATGCAGAATACAAAATGTATTTTTAAGACTTCTGTCAGTTTCACTAAATGTTGTGAATTACTTGCTTCATTTTTAAACCACTTATTTTCTATTTCCCATAGCTGTGATACAAAGTACCTTATTTTGTACCCTACTGGTTTTGGTCCACAGCTTTCTGAATCTCTTTTTTTGGAGGCTAACAGAAGTGCTTTTATTTTATTGATTCCTCTCTTTCAGAGAAGAGAGAATTAATGTTTTGTGTTGTGCGGTTTGGTTTTGTTTTGTTTTTTTTCCAGAGATTTCAGCAATGTGTTAACTATAATCTGGAATGCAAAGTACTAATATGTGGCAGAATTTCATTGTGGTCTTAATTAAAATGTTCTAAATTATGGATAAAGCTCCCACTCTCCTGGAGCCTCTTATTTGTGTTAATCAGCTCTGAATGCATAGCTGTGTTTGTTTCCAGACAAAGATTAGATGTGTCAACACTTCCTTAAGTTTTATTTAAAGCTGTGCAAGGTCACATTGGAAATGTTTCAGACTGTTTTTTAACTGAGCCACAATTCAGTGTGTCAGCTTTTCGTGACACGAGAAAATGTAGCTACAGGTTGCAGAGTCTTAAAAATAGGATAGCTAATTGGACTGAGTTTCTCCAACTGATTTCTCCTTTTAATGTTTCCAATTAGCATATGCTTTTGTTTTCCTTTTCAGTATAAATGAAGTAGAGGGAGCAGGAGTGATCTAATCTGAGTTTACCTGAGATACTCAGGCCAGATAGCAAGTTGCTATG
This sequence comes from Pelecanus crispus, assembly GCF_030463565.1. Taxonomy (NCBI): domain Eukaryota; kingdom Metazoa; phylum Chordata; class Aves; order Pelecaniformes; family Pelecanidae; genus Pelecanus; species Pelecanus crispus. The sequence continues at coordinate 83,930,744 of NC_134645.1, forward strand.
AACAACTATCCTTGCAGTGAGCTCTGCTGCTTTTCCAGTTGATGCCAACACAGGTTTTAAACTGATATTCATGTTTCTGCACAGTGCAGCATAGAGCCGTGAAGATTTTGTCATCCAGCTCAGAAATGGAAATAGCTCCCATGACCAAACACATCCTTCTCAGCGGAATTTGGAAGCACTTGGTATTTAAACCCATCTTACCTGTGAATATACAGTATCTGTATATAAAAAAAAAATAAGAACCTTGATTATTAATGTCAAATACTAAGTCCTTGGCCCCTTCTAAGCTAATTAGCACAGCTAATAAACACAGACCATAACCAAACAGACAGGCAGGTTAGGTCCTTTCCCTTCTCATTGTGGAGGCCACGTAGAGAAGAGAGATTTACGACCTACAGCTTTAAATCTCCAATTCCCTTTGTTCTCTGCTCCCCTGCTGCAGTACTGGCTTCATAACCATTTCTGGCACCTCACCACAGCTTCTCTGTGTTTCTCCAAAATTATTGTGAGTGTGACTAAGAAGTTTTAGCGGAACCATAGGTGCACGGGTCTAAGAAAACAAGTGATTTCATTGCCACGGCAAGAAAGTAAGAGAGAGAGATCAACTTGTGATAGCCCTGATAAATCTGTTCCTTGCACAAGTAAACCATTGCAAGAGTATAGCAAAACACAACTTCTTTTTTATGCTTACTTATTCCTCCTATTAACAGGTGAATATCTACATTTTGCAGAGCGAGTAGAGCACTAGACATCATTTTTTTCCAACATCAAATTATAAGTATGGCCCTGTTTCAAGAACAGGACCCAAAGTTAAACAATTAGGAGACTACACTATGTTAAATTTGACCTCAGGGACATTGTTGCTGTGGTGTATTGACTCTGACTGGCAGCCAAACACCCACCCAGCCTCTCACTCATTCCCCTATCCTGTGGGATGGGGAGAAAATAAAAAAGAAGGCAAGAAGACTCATGGACAAGATAATGACAGTTTAATAGGGAAAGCAAAAGCTGTGTCTGCAAGCAAAGAAAAAGAGGAATTAATTCACTATTTTCCATCAGCAGACAGATGTCCAGCTGCTTTCTGGAAAGCAGGGCCTCAGTACAAATAACAGTTTCTTGGGAAAACAAACACCATAACAACAAACATCACCCCTTCCTCCTCCTCCCCCTGAGTTTTCATTGCAGAGCACAATATCATATGGCATGGAATATCTCTTTGGCCAGTGAGGGCCAGCTGTCCAGGTTGTGTCCCCTCCACAACTCGCACCCCCAGCCTACTTACTTTGGGGCAGGGAGCGGGGAAAGAGTAAAAGTCTTGGTGCTGTGCAAGAATGGTTCAGCAAAATCCAAATCTTTAGCTTGTTATCAACACCAGTTTAGCCACAAATACAAAGCATGGGCTGCTATGAAGGAAGGTAACTTAATCCCAGACAATCCCAGTACATTTGCTAAACTCGAGCTTTAGCAAATCCACATACTGACATGTGCAGACTATGTTTTATTTTTTTTTTTTTTTTTTAATTTTTAAGTATCACAGACATGCCTGGGGAAATATATCCTTAGGTGTGCATGCACAAACAGAAATCTTACTTGTAGCACTGAGAAGAAAAGGCCATTTCTTTTATCCATTTTAAAAAGAAGATATATCAAAAGTTTGCATTTACAGTTTGATTTTATCTAATGCATCATCTTGCAGAAAACTTCTACTGAGTATTCCTTGATCCTTGGAGGAAAATAGGTTTCAAGAACAAATTATAGCATATTGAATAATTGCCGTGCACTTTTAAATTTTATGGAAATGTCTTAGAATCAGACAAATCAGGAAATCAGAAAACAAAGAATATACACAGCTTTAATCAATTTAAAGGTTATGTTTTGGTTATAGAAATAGAAATAAATGCTTCAGTAAGCAAATGACCTTGAACCTGGTCCATGATGGATACTGTAGTTAATGAAACTGTATGTTGTGGTAATATATTTTATTGTATATGGAAGCATTTAGATGAAAAAGCGGGTAATGGATTTTGCTAGTCCAGTTTTCGAAAGCATAGTAATGAAAATAACTCATTCAGACGGATGAGGTTATTGTGCAGAGTTTTGCATGTATATACATATCAGTGTAAATTCTCTTTTTTTTTTCTTTTTTTCAGTCACTTGAATGGTGTTACTCTCATAAGCATGTAGGTATAGCTTTACTGGAAAACTTCAAAGATAACTTCACCTCCTATGCAAATTTTAACTTATTATTAAGTCTATAATTAAAGAAAAACATGAACAATTAATTAATAATCCCTATATATTAAATTGCATTTCTTTCCACTTCTTTCAGTCTCCATTTTATCTCTGAATACATTGCAGTCTCACTTACAGTTTTGGTTTGCTTTCTCACTTTTATAATACATATATATATACACACAGTTAGTATTTAATTTCAGAATCTTTAATTTTTAAAAGGATATGTTTCATTTATTTTAAATTACAATAGAAATATGTGAAAATTAAAGGATACAGAAAAAGTAAGAAGAAAAGAATCCTAAATATTATAGCTTTTGTTGCTTAGGGTGACAGATGCATTGATACAGATAAAGAAAATTAACTCAAAAGGAAAATATAATAGAAAGGTAAAAGGAAAAGAAGAATAAAGTGAAATGAACATGAACTTCATTTACCATGCATCAAATGCATCATGAGCTGCAAGTGCATCAAATATGCATTTGATCTCACTTCAGAATTATATCTGCTCATTTCCATAAGCTCTTTTCAAAATTAAAATATAAAATTAATAGTGTTTATGATCTCTGAACATTCTATCTAGTTTATCTAGGTAAATTAATAGCTAAACATGCATTTATATAAAAGTAACCTCCATTCTTAAGTACAGCTTGCCTAACCAGAGGTTAATTATGATGAATTATTGATCTTGAACCTGGTCCAAGACATCTAACATAATTAATTAATCTGTATGGCCTTGTAACATGCTTTATTGTATACTGTAAGTAAGAAAGTTAGGAATTAGAACTATAATTCAAATAAAAGATAAAGGTAAATAAACTGCAACCCAGTTACTGAATGGAGATAATTATCAAGGAGGTATGAAGACATAAAGGAAAACATAAGGTTGGGAGGAGTAAAAAAATAGATGTGTTCAAATTATGTTAGGAACACAAGAAATCTGAGAAATAGCATAGTGTTATAATAAGAAAGATAGGGTAACATTTTTCACAATGATTAGGAAAGTACTGATAGAACAGCTAGAAATTTTCAATAAATAATTTATGTATTTGGAAAGAAACAGGAATATATCACAGTAAAATGATGAAGCACTTTATTTTCCATTAGTAAAGGAATGTAATATTCCAATGGGAATTTATAGGGGATAAACAATTTTAAATCATCAGGTCTTGATAACTTGCATGTGGGACTTATAAAAGAGCTGAATGAGAAGATATATGGCTTGTTGAAATCTATTTGTAATGAATGTTGATATACTACAGAAATTTGGTTAAACAGACATAGAGATAATGTTGTAAGAAATATTTGGGAAGGGCAAACAGGATGATTCAGGTAATGATAGCTATTATATGTTTCCATTAACTGTGGGGAAATATTAATATCTGATTTGTTAAAAATAAGTAAAGAACGGTAGACAATAGATTTATGTCAATGTAATTTTAAAAGACTGGTGTAGAATAATTATCAATGTAATATATGTGTCAGAAAACCTGATACAAATCTTCTTTAAGAATATACAGTAAGTATCTAAAAATGCTGTATGTTCTAGAGAGACTGGTGCCATTCATAGTTTTATAAATGATGAGAAAGTTAATGTAACTTCACTGTTCATGATTTCTGGATAACACTAAGAAGGTAGAGGAAGGACTCAGCAGTCATATGGAAGAAATGGAGTCAACCATTTTAATGAAGGTAAAAAAAATTTACTCACTTAGGAAAAAGAAATAAAGGTCATATAGCTGGAGATTATGTCTTTTAGAGAGGGAAAAACAGGAGAACTGGATTACTAAAAACATTGTCACCAGTGCAATACTACTGTAAAAAAGAGCTAATATCATCATTGGCCAAGTATAAACAACAAAGTAGAAAGTAGGCTGAGAAAGTAATATTACTCATGCTAAAAAATTATTGTGGAAAGTGTTATCAGTTCCTGAAATGTCAGTAATATACCTTGCAATCCTGAGGGAAAATAACATTTTAAATGACAACAGAACTTCATACCTTTGGGGTTTTTTTGAGGAATTAAGTTTTTTAGGTACAATCTGGTTTACAAAGAATGAAAGGAATATTATCAGTAGATCAGTAATTAAACAAACTTGTAGGAGAAGTATTTTCTTAAAATATTATGCATATGATAAGCTGAAGTTTCCTAATGTCATTTAGCAGATACATGAAAAATATTAGTGTCATGAACTCTTTATATGAGAACAAATTAAATGGTATATAACTACAAATATATTGCTGAAAACAAACGAGAGTTCTTAAAGGATTAGTAACATGGATATTGACTGTTCTTTAGTTATACTGACAATATGAGTTGACTTACATCAAGATAAAAATAATACCAACATGAAAAAGAGATTAATTTCAAGGTACTGGTCTGTATCATCTTAGTTTTGTTCAATGACATCTGAAGGCAGCTTTTAAGATGAAGTTAAATGACAATGTAGCATGGCAAGACAAGCAGCTAAATGTTCTCACACTTCTGGTCCCCTGCTAGTCATCAGCCATTGAAGATATTGATTACAAAGGAGAATGATGCATATTGCTAGCAGATCTGACAGCAGCATTCTCACGCATCATTCAGTATTGAACAGCATAGAGCTACTTGTCAAAGCAGAAAATGTCTCATCTAAGTTTCTGTCCACAAAGTCTTGCCAATTATCTGTTTCATGAATTTTAATACTATAAAGAATAGTGAATATCTTAAAGTTCTGTCAGAAATACAATTGTGGAAAACAAATCATGTTTAAGGATAGACTGATCTAGAAGAAAAGTGTTTTGCATGTGTTATGTGAAATTGCCCTAGTTTTTAATTTTTTTCAATCTCTTCTTCATGTGTTGTATGTAAAAGGACATCCTTTCTTTCTGAAATATGCCAAAAGTTTCTTACCACAGCAGCTTTCAGACAATGTTAAGGACTGATTAAAGACAATTTTCAGCCTTTTTCATTGTGGCATATTAATTTGTCCTTTGTAAATCATCATTAAAAAATGACTTAGAAATGGCCTTATTTTATGTCCAGTGGGTGTTTAATCCAATTAGTGTTAGTCCTTGTCCTTTTTGTAATTAAATGAGTTTTGCTTTCAATACAACTAATAGCTTATTTCTTTGGAAGATTTTTTAATATCAGTTTCTTAATTGCCATTTACTCTTGCTATTATTATATTATCAGGAGATTTAAATAAAACAAACTGCTTTCAACACTGTTTCACTGTCAGGCAGAAAAGAAAATATTCAAGACACAGAATGCTGCACTCTGAACACTGTAGGACTACTTGACCCTGCTTATTACCTTAGCATTATTTCAGATACCATTAAATCAGGGTAAGGTTAGCAGGTTAACAATGCATTGTCATTACTTCAAATTTCAGTGAACAGAAAAATGCTTTCCAACATCCAATGGAGCTCGCTCTTTTCTATTTCCAAAACATATGAAATCCATGATCACTTTGACCATTGAAATATTTACTGAAAAATAAAAATTAAACTAATCTCTGAGCATCTTGATGCTTTCCCAGGACTTTCTCTTTTTAGGAGGGGGCAGGGGGAGGGGAAAGAGCTTTATTTCTATTGCATGATAACCTGTATAATTTGGGGGTTTTTAAATTTACTCTTGTATTAAACATTCTCATTAAACCCCTTAAGCAGGTAAGCTTTCAATGCCTACTGCTTTACAGAAGAAAAGTGAGGGGAGAGAGAAAAAGAATATATGTTATTTGTTGAACCTTCTTTTTCTTTTTGTGATGAATTTCTCCTCCCAGGAAAAAAAAATTCAAAAAATAGTTCATTGTATGAGAAATAGACAATGTGTGTGCATTACTATAATGAAGCATCCAGAAATGAATTAATGGTACTAAAGGGGGAAAAAAAAAAGTTTTAGGAATCTAACAAGACTTTAAGTAATGGAAAAATTAAATACAGTAACACAGTAATTATGCAATGTACTTACCTCAAGTCAATAACTTGTTTTATTACACCAGAATAGACAATGACAACTTCACAAAGCAATAGGCAGTCATCAATCCATTAACTAATCACATCAGTGCCATGAAAATTGTTCCTTTTTCTCCCCTTTCACTAAACATGCAACTACAGTCCTAGGCCAAAACAGGTGAAAACCAACAACAACAATAATCTAGTATGTAGGAGGTTTATTTATAATGATCTAGACATTCAATTTTCTGGGATAGTGAAGAACCCACTACCTACTTGAATAAGATTTGTTTTTAAAGAGTGGCACAAGATGATATGTACCTTTGAGAAATTAATTAGGAAATAAAAGTTCAAAATACATTATAACGTTGTTATAGCAAACCTGGATTTTCTTTCTTACTTGGAGAAATTAATGGGAAAGATCTATGGTGGTGTCTCTTCAGAATAAAAGGTACACTGAAGAGGCAGTGTTATACCTCATGATAGTCTATCCCAGTTCCCAAATACTTTCAAGGAATTGAGTCTAACCTCTAAAAGAGGTAAGTAGGAAAAAGGTAATGGAAGCCATGGAACAGATCTACCTTACATTAATTATGCCATTTGTTCTTTTAATAGTGAAATTGGTGTAATTTATTTACTAGACTTATCTTATTTGTGTGATCTGAAAATTGGGCACAAAGAGAGTAAGCAATTTTGGTGTAGTTTATTTAGCCTCAGAAAAGAGAAGTCAAAAGCTAAAATTAACTTCTCTTTAATAATATTGTGTGTTGTTTCCCTAAAGCTAATAGAGCTATTAACAGTATTTAAAGTTCAAAAAGAGCCTTATTAGGTACAAAAGGACAATGTGCTCCTGAAATATTAAGAATAAAAAAATATGTGATTTACATCACAAGAGCTTTACTTAACATTATTAAAAACAGTAAGGGAGGTGGTAAGAGCAGAGTAGGCATGGATAGATTCCCCATATGCTGTGTTTTCATCTTCTGATGTAGCATTATCATAAGAATAATAATAGCACAAATTGTCTGCCAAGATGAATTAATATGTAGAGAGCCAATTTAATAAAAGCTCCCAGTGGTTCAAGAATTAAATTGTAGAAAGGAATTTGTTCTACTTAAAGGTGAATTTATGAATAACACCTATTAACTGCAATGCAATGCATTATTAACTTTAATGGTGTGGGTGGAAAAAAAATTACCCATTGCAAAAAAAAAAAAAAAAAGTCAATTTGAAGCAGTAAGACTTGTTACATATTTGAAATTTGGCTGGAAAAGTAGTTAGGTACTATAGACATGTTCTTGCAGTAGCCATACTGATGGTTCAAGGCAGTGTTTTAATTTTTTAGGGGAAGTTACTGTTTTATTGTATGTCTGGTTGATTTTCTGGTTATTGAAGACTACAAATGGTAAGTCAATGAAAGCAATGCCTGTATAATCTGTCTGTCCTCTAAGAAGACTTAGTGATGATCCTAGAAATGTTCATTTTAGTTTTAAATTATGTGGTAAGTTGTTTACACCACCAGTGTCTATTTATTCATCATCATATTATTATTAGTGCTCTTGTTTATATTGGTGTTATGTTTTGTTATTATTAATTCATAAAAAATAGGTGTAATCAGAGGATACAGAGCAAATACAGAACAAAGCAAGATTAAATAATTTAAATCAAATAAACTCAGCGATTGAAAAGCTCTGAAAACACTACATCTGTGTGAGCTGTTTCCTTTTGGGCTGTGCAGATCTATGTGGCATGCCATGCAGGGCTGCAGTTAAATGTCACAATATAACAATGTCTGAAAGATCTTAATATTTACCCAATAAATCAATAAAATCATGCAGTACATGACTAAACATTTCTTCAATGTTTGTTTGCTATATTTCTGGGAGCCATAATATGAATGGATGGAATTGCCTTTTAAGCAAATTAGTGTTTTCATCAAAAACATTTTTTGAGGTTGGCTTAGGCTTTCATCAGCAAGACCTGGCAGCCCTTTACCTGGGCTCTCCTTCATCTAGTTATGGAAGCAAAAACTCGCATAGGGAATATCCACAGCATCTGTCTCTCTGTGCTCAGGGAAGTCTATCGATAGCTTGCTCCCCCAAAGACATGGCTGTATCTGCCTATCTGTGAATAACCACTGAAGTCCTCCAGTGCTACAGCAAGGAGAACTTACTGCAATACATAAATACATCTAAAACACTGTGTACAACTCTGTCTGTTGATAAGTGACAGAAGACTTTTTTTCTCTGTTGTCATCATCCTCCAAATGGCACAGTGAAACCAAAGGTTTTTTACAATATATCTAGGTAAACTCTTTAGGTGTTTGAGCTAATTAAGTTCTGTGTTTTCTTTTATCTTAAGTCCTCTGAGGAATAACAGAGCATTGTATCATTGTTTTTATATAACTACATTTTTATTACACATAGGACATTATGTGTTTTTCCATCACATTTAATTACTATTCATGTAATAGCTTTACAGGCTTGGATATTTTTATTTCTATTTTTTATGAAGAGTGAATACTGACTCCCAAATAAGGCTGTAGAATTTATCTGCCATAAAGTTAAAGACATTTGAAATGTGCAAATTTGCAAGTTCATTGAACTGATATGATCAGGCTATGTTTCATGGAAAATACCTTCATACAATTGCAAAAAAAAAAAAAAAAAAAAAGGTCAGTATTGATTTTAAAAGGTTTTGTGCTGCCTTCTTGATCATGAAGGTACAAGATTACACTCTTTGTGAACAAATAAATATAAATGTAGCTGTCTCTGGCATTACACAGGGATAAAACATCACCAGTTTACTAGATCAGCTATAAGCTTCTAGATTATATAATTATGTTTAAATCTTGTGAAACAAGTGAAGTGCAAGATGGTTGCTTTTCAGAGAAGCTTTTGGTGGAAAGCAGTGGTAAAAGTCAACTCACCTTTTACCTTGTAGCAACTGTGGCAAACACTGGCCTTTTTATTTTAAAGAGTTAAATCACGGGAAGCTTTTAATATTTTCTTGGAAATGTTATTACCTTGTTATTATTCTGTGCAGGCAAGGTATGATGCTTTCAGGATCACTAGATTTATCAGCTGTAAGTACTGGTTCTTGAATTCCAGCACCATGTTAGAGAAGAAGGATCAAGTGTGTATTGCAAAGTCTTACACTTCAGTACATAAGTGTGTCTGTGTTTAAGTGTGTATTTATTTTAGAGTCAGGCTATGGAAGGATGTGGAATGTATTACACATCAAATGATGGCTCAGTTTCACTGCTTTTGCCTCCAACAATGAGGGCAGTGACAGAGAGTGCACTGACATTTATCCATCTTTAGCAATTCTCTTACTTTCATGAATTTGCCTTTCAGCAGAATTTTTCCAATTAACAAGGATATGATTGTAAAGTTATTAATTCCTCAGATATTTACTCTTTTCTTCTCACCCAAAGATTTTTTTTCCCCACACATAAAACATTCTTCTACCCTGTCCATTACTCTGTGTGTTTTCCCTGCAGAAAAATCACATAATTTTCAACTGTCGTGGGATCTGTCTGTGAAAGCTCTAATGCCAGAGGATCTCAACATGTAGGTGAAGTATAATTCATCTTCCAGAGTACTGTGGTGCTGGGCTTGGTCCTAGCATGTGCTTAGCAAGGTAGGGAAATAAGACTCCGTGATATTTTATGAGGATTTTAAGGTTCTGGTGGGGATGGACTACACTGTCCCTAAGGACTGTGTGAAATGAAAGTGTAATATTATGGGAAACAGAACGAGTGACAGATTGTGATAATCAAGATTTACCTGCTTCACAAGATTTGATTTGGAGAAAAGTTGTTTACACATGATCACATGGAGGTTTTATATTTGCACTTTGAATGAAGAGACATTACTGGAATTCTATGTAGCATTACTGTGACAGGCATGATTTGGTGCAATGCATGCTCTCCCCAACCCCAATGAGCATTTAGAAAGTTCAGGTAATCATGCGAAGTAATAAAGAAAATGCATTGTTATATTGCATAGACCTACTAATGTCATGCCAATCAACAAGGCCAAGAAAGCTATGTTTTACAATATTTTATAAAACAGGAAAACATTTTGTTGTCTTCTAATTTTTAAGCTTAATTATCCATAACCCTGCTCTCACTCTCTAAAGAGATACTGATGCTCTAACATATTTATCTGATTACAGAGGCAATAGTTTTTATTAAAAACACCTGACATATCAGCACTGGATAAAATTTTGATAGAATGTAACAAGTGGGGAAACTAGCAGAAGGTAAAAAATGCAAAAAATATAACATTGGAGTAATATTATATTTATGCTGCAGGAAGCTAGTATGTTTGAAATTTTCTATCTCAATATTTAGCTATCCCACTGGAAAGTCACGTTATTAATCTCCATTTCAGATAATACAGCATAGTAAACATAACTGAATTGGTGGATGAAGAATTATACTCAAGGACATTCCACAGTGTCAATTGATTGTAGTTTCTTTGGAAAAAGAGCTCAAAATCATGGAGCTTGGACAGACTTTTGTGGGATGAAATATGTCCCTCTGAATAATTTTACCTTTTTAGATAACCAATAGTCCTCAAAAAGCGCTTTTTCAAAAACTGTGGTTAGGGCAAATAAAACTCAGCAAAAATAAATTGTGTTCATTTCTTTCTTGTGGTTCTCAGGGTAGGTATTTAACATTATGTAATGAGGTCTGTATACAGTTCAGGTATTAGAACAAGTGCACCTTTTGAGACCTAAGAAAGAAAAAGAGGCCCCAGTTAGCACACCTTTAAGTAGAGGTAAAGAGAAAAGTGCAGTTCAGAAAAAGACAGATCCTTCTCTTCAGAAGTGACATAACAGAACAATCACAGCCAACACCTGAATGAAACTCCTTTAGGCAGAAAGATGAAGCTATGGAAGAAGCACTAATGCTTCTCAATTACACTTCTGCAAAGGCTATCCAGTAGAAACAGATTGCAGAGTAGTACAGATTGCACCTGCTACCTGGAAATATTTCAACTTTGTATGGGACAGTGCCAGTGTTTAGAACTAAGGGTAGCTTACCACAGATAATTTTTCTTATTTTTGCAGAATATTTTTTCCCCTTTGGGTGTTAATTCCTTGTACTGCAGGGGGATTTTTGGCTCAAATTGTGCATCTATTCATATTTAATAATTCAAATCCTTTTAAAAACCCAAACCCAGCTGCTTTTCCATCACATTTAGAAAATAAGTAATTTTTACACTTTAACTGAGACTGAGGATAGAGTCACCTTCCTCCCAAGGTGTCTTTTTCACATTACAAACACATGAAACAAGAACAGAGACATGACAGGGAGTGCTTGGACAATTATGTTTACCTGTGCAAATTCAGTGATTGATCATAGATTGGAATGCTTTGAATTTATTTCTTTTGTTTTCTCAAATGAAATTAGACCCACAGCATAAAGAAAGAAGCAGTATCTTTTAACTTCAGCATACCTTGTTTGCAGACATTTTTCACAAAATAATCAGACACAGCATAAAACCAAATTTAGATGAAGAACAGATGCATTAATAGAAGCTCTGGAATTTTACTAAATTTTGCTGAAACATCTGCACAAGCCTAAGAAAAATACATCCCTCCTGTTCCTGTGAAGGCTACTTGGCATAGCACAAAGCCCTCTGGGCTCCACAGCCTTGCAATTCAGTCCCTGATGAGTGGCAGTGTGATCCCCCTGCAAAAGCCAGAGCAGTATGAATTTTGAACTAGCTGAGCCAGTGTCTGAGCTTACTTAAGCTCTAAGACTGCTGTGAGAACAACCAGCAAAGCCTGCAGATACCATGGCTACCAGCAGACAGTCAGCAGGTATAATTGGCTGCTCTGAACTGTAGAGGCTTATATGTTAGCTCATGTCAGTACATTATAGAATAAGCTCTGAGACTCTAGCTGTATTAATTACACGGGGAAGGGAAAGGCTGGTTGCTTCTAGATACATATGGCAGACCCTTCTCCACCTTAGAAGTGAAGTAGTACATACTAAAGTATTAGACCTTTTTCATATAAATTATATTTAAATGAGAAAGGCTGTATTTAATATGAGCTGACAAAGCAGTATCTTTGCAGCCTAAAACACAACCACCAGCAAAGTGAAAAATATTACCCCTGTCCTTTCAGTGCTGTTTCAAAATAGGAAATACTGAAAATGATCCTCTTAAGTTTTTCTTTTCAGTTCTTTTTGTGGTGGTGCAGCACCCAGGGCCACTCTGAGACCCCAAAATAAGCCCTATTGTGCTGTTATCTTGGTCACAAACGCAGTGACTCCCCTCCGGCAGTCTCTGTCCACACCTGGGCCACCTGCTGCCTGAATGGTACGTCAGGACCAGTCTGAGATCCCAGGATAAGCCCTGCTGTGCTGTTATCTTGGTTGTAAGTGTAGCGACTTGGGTGTCAAGCACTCCCTGTCTACTCCTGGGCCACCTGCTGCGTGAATTTTATACCACAATGACTCCACCAGAATTGTGGCCAGAATGTAAAATGCTGACCAAAGTCAATCATCTCGAGATCCTATAAATAGTGATCCAAAAGGGAGACTTTTTGAGCTCTCCAGGTCTGCAGCAGGCTGTGTGACCCAGCATCTCCCCCTGAGCTGGGACGCCTCGCAAGGATTGAAGGATTGTCTGTCGACAATTTTGCGAGGACTCAAAGGCCTGATTTCGTGAGGTTCACTGACTGTCTGTTGATGAATGCCAGCACATAGAGGTGAGTAATTAATGAAACACATGAAAAGGGAAATTTTAATTACAGGTTAACCTCAGGGGGGGGTGTGTGCGCAATTTGACTCAGAACTGTTTGTCTGTCTCTGTGTGCGCGCGATTTGATTTAGAGCTGATGGTCGGTCTGTCTGTGTGTGATTTGACTTAAACCTCATCTGTGTGTGTAACCCTGCTGTAAGTTCTGGGTGACTCTTGTCATTCTTGAATCTTTAACTAAGTAGCTATTTTGTTTGTAACAAATTCCATCAAATTGCTGTTTTAAATTGGCTGATGCTTAAGTGCTGTTAAGGATTATACAACGTAATTCTGTGATCTATCTCAAAAATATTAATAAATCTTAAATTGCTGCTAAACCAAAGCTGTGTAAAAAAGTCATATTTACGACACTTTTATATACATTTCTTTGATTTCAACCCACTGCCTAACCTTTCCTTCCAACCCATCCAAAAAATCAAACTGATTCACATTTTTCCTTTACTGACCAGCTCAGACATCCTAGGGAGAGAAAAAAGATTGTCCTTGTTTGTCAAAATATGCAGCTGGGAAAGGTAGCAAAAAATTGCCCATCACATGGGGAAGATGGTCCCACTGTAGATCACTTTACAGAGTCAGGGATAAAATGTCTAACCCAGAAACTGTATCTTTTCTCATACCTAGAAAAATGGTAGAGAAAAACCACATGAAACCCCCCACAATGGGTGGCTTCCATGTGTGATGTCTTCTGGAAGTAATATTTTCTTTTCAAATGTTAGCACCCGCCTATATTCAGTGACTGTATTAGAGCTGAAATTAGTATCCTTTCTTCCATTTCAGGGTTTATTAGTACACAAAACAATTTCTAAAGGATTATCATGAAAGGTTATCAAAAAATCAGCATGAAAAGCCCTTATGGGCCAGTTGGAAATTTAGAGATATTTTCTTCAGCCATTAGAATTCTTACATTATGTAATTCTTTTACATTAAAAAAATCATTTCTCATAGTTAATGCTCCTAAGCCACCTCTGTTACATTCTCATACTCCAGCTTGCTGGGTTCTTAGAGGTCCTTTCCAACCTTAATGATTCCTGGTTTTTACTTGCATTATAAATAATCCAGCCACCAAGCCAGGGAACATGAAATTGCTACTCTACCCTTAATTGGTTTAGTGATGGACTTGGTAATGTTAGGTTAATGGTTGGACTGGATGATCTTAAAGGTCTTTTCTAACCTAAACGTTTCAATTCTATTCTATGATTCTATGAAAATGGTAAATCTTCACTCCCTGTAAATGTAACCTTTCCCAGAGAGATTCAGAAAACAGATCTCCTGAAGTTGTCTTCAATAACTTTTGAATACAATTAATTATTTTAAACTACAAAATGCATGTAATTTTCAAACTGTGTCTGTCTGTTCTTTTGGGGCTTTTTTTTGTTTGTTTTGTTTAGGCTTTTGATTGGGGGTGGTGGTTTTTTGTTTTTTTTTTTTTAAGGAAACAGGAATAAAACCTTTCCTTCAACTGGTACTTTACTTTTGCCTGGGCTTTTTGTTGTCCTTTCACTTCATCCTTGTAACTTTTGTTGTTTTGACAGTGTTTATTTGAAGCTGTTCCTCTTATTTTTCAGCGTAGATAATTTCCTTCAGATTAAAGTGCAAATATAAAAAAATAACATATAGTCTTAGTATTTAATATGCTCTAGCTACAATGAAATGTAAAGTTTAGTAGTAGCAGTAGTTGTAGAAGTAGTAGTATTCAGGTATGAAAGTGTGTACTGGTTTGAAGCCTTACTTTTCATTTAAGAAGAGATGAAAATTTTCTAGACTTCATGTACAAAATATGTTTATAATTGTAAGTCAAATCCTAAACATTGATTTTGGTTATATTACAGTTCTTGGTAACTTCAACAACAGCCTGAATTTTTATATGAAACTATTTATTTTTAAATTGGGACTTAAAGAAACAAAATTAAAGTGTTTGTCATTAATTGTCTAGCTTTTCTTAATTCCAAATTTGTGACAAGGAGCTGTAAGATGGATGTGTTTCTATTTGCTCTCATACATCAAACTGATGGAAATATTCATGCCTGAGTAGTCTAAGATTATCCAGCTTTCAAATTATTAATAAAAATATTTATGTTTTTAAAAAGTCAGCTGTAGCTACCATTCTAGCATTCACTCAGTAGATACTCATCTTCTATTCTAAGGCAACCTTATCTCCATGAGAAACTAACATGGGCATTAACCTTATATGAAAAAAGAAAATACACAAATAAAATATAAATAATATATATAACATAAATAAATATATGCAAGCAATATATAAGAATAATATATAAATAAATAAATGTATATGCAAATATAAATAAAAATACATTTTAGGTGGTCATAAAATTAAAAAGTCATAATTAAAAATTAATGTCAGCATTTCTCTTTTCTCTTGCATGGAGCCATGATCAGCTGGAAAAAAAAGTGTGCAATTTTTCATAGCAATAGTTCTGGGAAATCAAAATTTCCATTCTGTAAGAAATTTTCATTATTTGATAGTACTTTAATTCTACTTGGATACTTGGATAAACTGTAACTCTGAATCTTTCTGCAGAAAGAAAAGTTAATAAATTATTTAAAACCTAAATTGCCATTGTCTGAACATCTTTTTAAGGATAAAAATCAACATTGTTACAAAGTATTTTTCTCTCTGGTAAGAAAGGAAAAGATATAAAGATGAGAAAACATACATGGATACCACCTATTCCTCAGAGTATGGCACTTAAGAGAAATACACTCTGAGAACAGCCTTTGATTTTACTATATGTGTATATTTATACAGGGTCCTTTGAGATTTTTTTTGAATTCTTAAAGTTCATCCTATCAAGTCCTACTTTGATCAGCAGTCTTGTGGTATATTGCTCCTTCTGTTATAAAAAAAAAACAAACTCATGGCAAATATTAGAAAAACAAGCTGATAGCTGAATTTAGATGCTTAAAAATGCTTTCTACATTTGTCTTGTAACAAAGAGCTTGCCTTTATTCCTTGTCACAGCTCTGGAGAGTGTTGGTCTGTTTGCACCAACAGACACCTGGTTTTAACAACCTCCTCCCATGGTTTTGTTAGTGGCTCCCACCCTCAGTGTTTTAGAAGGAGGAGGGGTTCATTCAGTATAAAGTTTTGGATAGTACAGAATATTTCCATTTGCAATAAAAATACAGTGATTTCAAATATATGTCAGAATACTGTATCCCGCAAAGCGCCAGTAAGAATATTCTGTGAAGCTCTAACACAGCTTAGTATTACAGTGCAACCACGAAAGCAGTTGTTTGCAGTCCAGTTGAGATTCCTACCTCACCTCTTCTATGAGGCTTTATTTTTTTTCATCATTACTGCCCTAAGGAAATCACTCAAAGAGCAAGCAAAGTAAACAGATACATTTTTTTTGGTGCCAAAATTTTGTAAGTAGATGTTGGGAATTAGAGTTGAAAGATCAATGTAAATGTGAAAGACATTCTCTTTTGGGCATAGCTGCTTTCCCCCAAAATTTTTGAAGACCCTATTCAAGTTCTGTGAGTTTACTGTGATTTTCTGGTATATAACCACAAAAAGAAAGTGAAAATAAAATAATAAAAACTGAAACCAACTGACAACGACTGTTACAACATCTAGTTTTTAGGCTCCTGTGGAACCCAAAATCTCTGAGTACGAGTGCGGAGGGGAAATGATGGAGTTGAAAACAGAAATGGGAAAAAAAGGGAAAAAGAAAAAAAACAACCCAGCATTCTAGTTGCAGTTTTGCCAAACAGGAAAGCAAAACAGAGGGACATTCCTGAAATCTTGCCTCAACCAAAAATTTATATGCTAGTCTATTACAAAAGTATGCTGTTATCTTGAAGTGTTCAGAGTCTGAAAGGGTGAATAGTTAACCCTCTGCACATCTGTAAATGTGATTGTCTGCCTCTGAAGCAGAGATCAGTAAACATGCCTGATTCATTTTCTAAATTAAAAGACTAATCATTGTAATATTACATAAAGAGGTGACATTGGTAACATGTCCTCCATCTGTGGCAACATTTTTTTTAAAGAAAGGGGTTAGCACAGTTTATTTGGAGTTTTTAAGAAGGTGTAGGAATCACTATAGAGACTTCAGTATAATGTAATGTTAAGTAAATTCCTTATAGACAGTTCCAATAATTTTGTTCCATTTTAGGGGGAAAATACACAATGCAATTAAAGACCCATTTGGAGATAGAATCATAGAATCGTTTAGGTTGGAAAAGACCTTTAAGATCATCCAGTCCAACCATTAACCTAACATTACTAAGTACACCACTAAATCAGTTAAGGGGAGAGTAATAATTTCATTTTTCCTGGCTTGGTGGCTGGAGTAATTTTTAGTGAAAGTAAAACTGAGAATCATTAAGATTGGAAAGAACCTCTAAGATCATCAGTCCAACCATCAGCCCAACACCACCATGCCTACTAAACCAGGTCCCAGAGTGCCACGACTACCCATTTTTTGAACGCTTCCAGGGATGGTGACACCACCACCTCTCTGGGCAGCCTGTTCCAACCCTTTCCGTAAAGAAATTTTTCCTAATATTCAATCTAAACTTCCCCTGATGCAGCTTGAGCCCATTACCTCTCATCCTATCGCTACCTACTTGGGAGAAGTGACCAACACCCACATCACTACAACCTTCTTTCAGGTAGTTGTAGAGAGTGATAAGGTCTCCCCTCAACCTCCTCTTCTCCAGACTAAACAATCCCAGTTCCCTCAGCCACTCCTCATAAGGCTTGTGCTCCAGACCCTTCACGGCTTCGTTGCCCATCTCTGAACACGCTCCAGCACCTCAATGTCCTTCTTGTACTGAGGGGCTGAAAAGCATAGAAGCAAAGCTTTATGAACAACCTGAACACCCAGGGATGTCCAAGAAAACAGGTATGACACTTTCCCTTGCCTCCAACTGTTTGTGCTGCAGGAACTTCCTCAGCCATTGTAGGACAGCGTTTTCCCCCCATACCCAAAGTATTCTATTTGCCAGAATTCAATTGTACTCAAAAAACCCAAACAAACAAACAAACAAAACCCAAAACAAAATAAAAAAAAACCACCACAGCCAAACAATAGCAACAACTTTTAAACTTGAATGAATTTGGAATTTCTGAAACAATACTCCATGCCCTTTTCGATGCCCTCCAATTGAAAATGGCCTTGGACAGAAGACTGGATAAGCTCTTCAGAAACTGCTTACCTCCTCTCATTTTTATTGATTACAAAGAGATAAGCCAAGCCACACACTTCAGTAATGTCTTTCTCATTATTTACAAGGCTGCAAATTAGATTTCAGCCAAAATAACTCTACAGACTTTAGCGTATTTCAGTCTTCAGGGTGAGGAAAATTTCTGAGGTAAATCAGGTTACCTGAGTAAGACTCCACCATACAGCTGTAATTTGTGGATCATATATCTTGCATCATGATGTGAAGTAAGAAACAAATCTTGCTGCAAGACAACAACTATTCATCTAAAAGATAATGTTTCAAAAGACAAATAAATTTATATTTTTAACATAACATTCTCCACTGTCAGGTGATTAATACATTGTTGTAATGTTTTCAGGCATACTATCCACAGGTTATCTGTTAAATATTGTTTGACTCAGTATTACTGGTGGTTATACTACAGTTACTACTGGTGGTATGAGGAAAAAATTACTTAAGATCTTCATTTTAGTGTTTCCTCTCAGTTCTGTATTACTAATTCTACATATTTTCTTCCTCTATTCCACCACCCTTAAGCTTTAGGTTTGGTTTTTTTCAGGTTATTTAATGGTATAATTTACCTGGGAGTACAGATGGTCTAAGATAATTCAGATAGATGTGACTGAATACTGTGCTCACTGCATACAGATAGGGTAAAGGAGGGGTTATGGTTTTGGCTGCTTTTCCTTCTACAGTTCCTCTACTATATCAGCATACAAATTACAGTTTACCTGCAGGCAACTGATTTGGCACTGTTTTATAGCATATGTTTATCTATAAAGATGTGCAGTGTATACCAAATGGTACAGTAAAGCAACCTGCCAAGTCCAATCAATTTGCACTGGATAATGTTGCCCTGTTTCCATTTTGGTTGTCCCACAGGTTTTGTGCTGAGGGATGTCCGTGTGACACAGGAGCCACGTTGGTGGGGTGGTTCCTGTGGAGGACTCCCATCCTGCTCTACAACATTATGTTCTTGTACACATAAACACTTATCTGTAGGGACTGGACTGTAAGAATGACTGCCAGTGAATATTTCCTTTAAGGTATTGGAACTATCTGGTTTCCTTCTGTTTCTTTTCTCTCAAAATTAATTTCCTTTTTTTTACTGTAGTATTTTTCTGGCTCTAGTTTTTTGGTTTGTGTTTTTTTTTTTCTTATTGTCACTTTTATTACTGGACACTTCTCTAGCCTGCTTTTCTACTAACATGGCTGTTCCCTGAAAATAACAGTCCCTTTGACCTCTGCATTAGTGTCATGGGGATTAAAGAAAATCACTGAACTGTTTAACTTTGTAAATTCTAGTTTAAGTGCTCTGGAGTGTGACCATTTTATTAACTGAACCCCTGAGCGTATTATTATATTTACTTCTTTCACACACTGTTACTCACTACTCATGGAAGAGTAACTTTGTATACATTTAATACAAAATAAAAGCCCCTTGCCATGAGGAATTTATTATTTAAGTTCAACAGACAGTATGGGGAAATGCAAAAGATTTCTCTGGTTTTGGTCAGTGATTTCACTGCAGTTAATATTTCACCATGGGAACCTAAACTTATCTACAAGATACCTTCTGCTGACATTATCTGTTTTAAATTTCTGATAGCGCTATTCTTACTTCCATTCTTAGAAGTGTGAATATTAATGATAGCAGAAGAGCAGAGGAAGGCTTGAAATATTAAGCAAAACAGAATCAGTATTTTGAACCACAAAATTATTGATGTTTTAAGGGGTGCTTAAAGAAGGCCTAGACAAAGGCAAGATGCAAAATAATGTCCTAAAATTATCTATAATAAGGAAGTTTCTGTCTCTGTATTCTAATCAGAGAAAAACCAAAATGACCAAAAGTGAAGTAAGTTTAATTTTCTTAAGGAGAATTTCTGTCTATTTATGCTCATAAGAAAGTGTCTCAAATGAAAACTACATTCTACCTACATTGAAAAATGGAACAGAATTAGGCTTGATTTTAATTGCCTTAAACCCATATATTTCATTAAAAGTTACATGCTTATTATTAACTTAACCTACCTACCCACCTCCACTCTTCCTTATCTTCATATTTTGTAATGAAATTCTCTCTCACTAGTTCTTATTTTCTCCCCAGCTCCCCCTTTGTTCATTGGGTGGTAAAGGCAGCAGTCATCCCCCTCTGCAGACCAAGCATCACAAGTTCTTTCCAACTCCTCTCATAACATTGTCTCATCATTCCCTTAATCGTTCTTGTAGCCTTCTGCAAACACCTCTGTCAGGAGAACATGCATATGTTTTCTGATTATTAGCAGCAAGATTTATCACACATTTATATCTTTTTATTAGCACTAGGGCATATACACAATAACAAAATATTCCTCAGCTATCCAAATTGAAAAGGAAAGCGGAAATAGGAAGTATGGCTACAGTGTAGTTAGAACTAGGTAGAGAAGGATACCATTACAATATACAAGTGTATAGTCATTTGAGAGATATCTCTTTTTCATCATATTTGTAGAATCTTTGCTAACTCTTAATATCCCTTTTGTGATGTTTATTCATTCAGGTGGAGATGTAGCTCTCCAACCAAGTTTGTTATGATTGCTTCAGGTACGGATAGGTATAATATCTTTGATTTTATAGAAAAAGAAGTCCAGAAAGGCTCAACATTTGAATCCCCACCTCCTCAGTCTATTGAACTGATCAATGAACTCTCTTCCTTGACCAACGTTTTTTGGTTTTTGAGCTCCAAGCTTTAGACACTCCATTTGAACACAATCAGCCAATGACTTGTCAGTCAAAAATTTTTCTCTGTGATGAGCTCTTCCATAAAGTCTACAACCACCTCATGTAAAATTGTCAGTACTTCTTAAAATAAGTTAAAAAACCCTTTTAGGTTAATTCCATGACAGTTGTGGCTATCTCATTCAGTAATATCTAGAATACAGTTATTACTATAATTTAGTTTCTAATTGATAGCTAAGAATGCCAAGACTTTCATTATAACATAGTTTCAGTAGCATTTACCTCTCTAACACTTTTTTTTTTTTTTTTCTTAACAGATACAAATCTGACCATATGTAAACTATCCCTTTGAATTTATGGTGAGATCTCCAACATTATACCAGTTTATATTATCTCATTGTCCTAAACTGGTTCTGACCCAAATGAATGTTACTGTAGTCCTTTTCTCATATCAGAAATAGTGTTAATAACACTAGCATACATGGCTAAGCCATGCCTTTTATTTCTTTACATTTTTTTTTTTTTTAACAGCTCACACACTTGCTATACTATCATGATTCTGTTATTTCAGAAAATTCTCCATTTTCCTGCCTTGGCTATTTGCTTTAGTGTGCAACTTTGTAGTTAATACTAAATGATTTCACCCATTTTCTCATTAAACTAGACAAAGTTTGTTAATTAAATTCATCATGTATCTAACTTTATTCACAAATCAGGGTTGGTTTTTTTCTTGTTGTTATCACCATCCAGCTGCTCTGTTCTCTTTTCTCTTTTTTTTTTTTTTAATATGAAAAAAGATTTCTTCCTCTCCCCAAACTTTTAACACTGAGACACAAATCTTTTACTCTGTAAACACCATACAGTTTCTATAAGGCACAAAAAAGAAAGCAAAATACAGACCTCAAGTACTAGAAATTACATCATTCAAAACACATGGGAGCACAAAAATAGATTCTCTTACTCCAGAGGAGGTAAATATCTTGTACTTAAAAAAAGAAGTCCCATACAGACTACTCTGCTTACATCTTTCTGGTCTCTAGGTGTCTGCATTCAGGTGCCTTTTATTTAATTATGCTCTTGAGTAAGCCACAGAATACTTTAAATAAAACTAACTGACCCATTATTATTAAAATAAAATAAGTTGCATGAAGAAAGTACTGAAAGTCAGGCTTCTTTAATCTTCTCATTCTAAGTACTAGACTTGCTTAAATACTTCTAAAATCACTATTCAAAATGGCTGAATATGTATAAGCCGAACAGGACTGTGCTCTGAATGTAAAACAGAAGCCATCTGAGATCATTACACAATCATGTACTTTCCTGTGACATTTCAAAAGGAATCTTGTTATTGTACAGGAAGCTTCTATATTCAAAATTTCTTTTGGATCTCTGTTTTTAAGTTTTGTTCGTGCTCTTAAATTTGCTCTCACTTCACACATTCTTTTTGTTCCATTCAGATTGCCACAGAAAAATTTCTTGTCCCTCTGTTAAAGATGTGAAATATTTTGACACATTTACAGCAAAGTCTGGTAGTAATTAAAATACAGCACTTGCAAAATTTATTTCTTATTTCACAGATTTACAGTATCCTATTAAGAGATTCTATACATAGTAAAGGGACAGTACTCATAGCAAAAATTTATTTTAGTTGGTTTTATCTTGACAAAAACCAATAACTTTGGCTGAAATGTTCCAAGAGAAGTGTCTGGCTTAGACTTCCACTTGTCTCAGAGTGTTTGTTGCCCCTTTGGTGAATATTTCTTCTTCATGTCAGCTTCAGTTAATTAGTTGCATCCAAGAATGAGAAATCAGGGAAATGTATTGCTTGGTTCTCATTGAAAATAACCTTTTTTTTTTTTTTTCTTGTGAAATCTTATCTCACCTCACTGCTTTGGACCAGACTCTTAACTTATTCAGTGAGTTACCCTGTGACTGACATTTGCCATTTCAGTGAAAATCTGCAAGAACCTGGCTAAGTTATACGCCTTTGCAAAATCTGAACTTGCAGATGTTAAGTAGAGACCTGCCTGGTCCCTAAAGTATCTGACAATTCTTTTGGAAAAAAAAAAAAAAAAAAAAAAAAATCTGCCCTCCAGCTTAGATTATTTTGTCTTCAGTTCTTGTGTCCACTGTTCTGGATACAAAATGTGATAGAAGGAATGAGAAATTACCTCACTCCTGTTGCTGCTGCTGTTTGGTCTTAGAAATACAGAACTAACCTATAAAAAAAAGAGAAGGATTTGGAATACATAATTTGGAAGAAAAAAACAAATTAGGAGACTAGTAGGAGGACATAGGATTGGTTCAAAGGGGAGACAAGCACTGAAATTCAGCTGTTCAGGCCCGGACTGCCAAGCAAGTACAGAATTCATTGTAAAGCAACTGTCTGAAGGTGTTAAAGACATCATGCTAGGCTAAAGCCCAAAATTGTAGCAGAATTAGGGTAGGAATAATGTGGTTGGGATTATGGATGGAACAGCACGCAAAGTATTGTTTTGGAGACTGATCAATACATATTCCTAAAGAACCTGGAATCACTAGAGAGTTTAGACTGCTATTTTTTTTCCACTTTCATGAATATCCATGAAACTAATTGATAAATCTGTTTCAAGTATGGTATAAGCAGAAGATAACTGTTTAGTATCATACTAATTATTTGGCATAGGAAAAGTTCCAGCAGCTTCTAATTCCTGGATTCCAGAGTCAGGGACATAGAGTTTTGAAGTATAAAACTGAAAGACAGCAGAAACTGTACTGAATCTGGGCTAGAAAAATGAGAAACTTTGGGCCTTGCACCTGAGGTACTCTGCATAAAATTTCTGCTATAAAGAGCAATGTCAAGTGCTTTCTTCTCAGTGTGGAGATGAAATACTTTTAAAATAATGCCAACATCGTCAGTAATGTTCTGCTTTCCACCCTGATTTAAGGTTCATAGCAGTGGTGAATTATTGCCAGGAATCAATGGAACAGAAGAAATGTCATAATTTCCTTATATTAGGGACTTTTCTCCAACTTTTGCTGCACCAGCTAATATCTGTCAGGTATCTTCACTGAATGAATAGAATAATTAATATTTTCAGAGCCAGGGGTTAATTCAGCAGCTCCATTATAAGACATCAAAGAAAGCATAAAAAAAAAAAAAAAAAAAAGCAATTTCAAACTAATACATTATTTCAGAGGGTACTACTGAAGGCATACTTTTAATCTTTTTTTTTTCTTTTTCTTTTTTTTTTCATAGTGCTATATTTTAACTCTGTGTAAATTTATGTAAAATTATATTACAATTTAGTAATCTTGCAAAATCAGATTTTTGATTTAAAGTACTGGAGTGTGTAGATCAGTGACTTCTCCCACACTCAGTCTGCAAAAACTTTTCAGGCAGCTCACAAAGAGGTAGTTCATCACAAAATGTCCTTTCCAACTAGCAGAAGAAGGAGACTGAAAAGGAATTTAGTGAAGAGTGAACAGGATGATCAACTTGCTTTCAGAAGAGACTTATTGCATTAAAGGTGACTAAGATAAATCATATCTCATCAAGCTCATCTGTTTCATGTGCAAGAAATTGTCACTTTTCACATAACAAAAGGAACCAAACACCACAGACAAAGAAGAAAACAGGGATGCGAGGCTGCTGACAGTTCCTCCTCAAGTTCATAGAATAATAGAATGCTTTGGGTTGGAAGGGACCTTTAGAGATCATCTAGCTCAACCCCAATGCAGTGAGCAGGGACAGCTTTAACTACATCAGGTTGCTCAGAGCCCCGTCCAACCTGACCTTCAATGTTTCTAGGGATGGGGCCTCCACTACCTCTCTGGGCAACTTGTTCCAGTGCTTCACAACCCTCACTGGAAAAAAAGTTCTTCCTTATGTCTAGTCTAAATAGGAAGGACAAGGGGACCAGAGCAGTAGTAACACAATCCATCAGAGCCCTGTAGCTTGAAACCTGTGCTACCATTCTTGCACAAATCACAGGGAAGAAAAGTGGGGAACAGAGGGTAACAGCTGCTAGTTGTAACATACTGTGAAGTGGTTCCAATGTTTACCCTCTATTCTTTAGATGATCTAGTCCAGAAAGACTGGTTACACTCAAAGAAGCTCTTAATTGTGACACCTATGATTTCTCGGACTCTAGAAGAGTCACGTTCTGAGCTATCTTCCAGATCAGCAATTCTGACAACTCCTGTGAGACAAAGTGTCCCACAAGCTCATTTGTCTCTTTATAAAACACTCTGAAGACAACTTTCTGTGAGGAGGCAGATAGCTCCTCTGTAAATGACAAGAAACTGTTACTCTTACTTTAGGAGGCAATGGTGACTCCACCAATCAAAAGAAGGGCAAAAAACATACTTATGAAAGTCCATTTCTGCTACCATCCTGCCAAATTAATATAGGAGTTTTAATTAAAAGAAATATTCACTCCACTCAAGGTTTTCACTTCCTGAAACCATTACCATTCTCTATCTTTTGAAGAATTAAGTATCTAATTTTCTTCAATAAGTTCCCTGTTGCGAGATATATACGGTACTGAGAAGTGGGCAATGGGAAGGCATATCATTAGTGCATTTTGATGGACTAGGAGAAAGTGGGAAAAGGTACACAGCATACTGCTTGAATGGCAGGAGAAGTGCTGTGTGCAAACCTCTCCATGTTGCCAGTTAACTAGATGGCAAATCAAATCAAGATTATAATAAAAAAGGATGAATACTCACAGATCTCATAGGTCTCACAAGGTCTTATTATTTCTTCAGTACATATCACATGCAAATTCCACCTTTTAACACAGAACAGATGGAAAAGTGTCTTACTGCTTTCCTTGGTATCATGAAGATGCAATATAAGTACACAAAACCTTCCTGCATGATACACTTAACTTTTGATTCCAGTGTGATCGCAGAAGTTAATTTTAGGATAATAATGTTATTCTGAACCAGATAGGTATTGCTTCTGGGGGACTGTTGAAGTAGAAATGCTACTAGGCTAATAAATTACTCAAAGGGAGAATTCTGCAATTTGTTTACAAAAGAGTAAACCATGTCATTGGCCTTCCAGTGTTAACATGAATGACAATCAGATAAATTGATTGACCCATGTGAAAAATGTTCTTATTTCAAACTGACATACTAAATTAATTAAGTGTAATTCAGACAGGGATATAGACTCTGTCTGTACAGCATGAATAAATCACTTGTGTCCAAGTGTCAGTGAGCAGTCAAATTGCCCTGTGAGGGAAACAATCCAGGAGCTGAGGGGTACCCCAGTGCACACCATGTCCTCATGGGCAGATGCATTCCCATAGGGACTGACAAAGGTGTACCTCAACAGCAAGACAAAGCAAAGGAACAAACCGGGTCCAAAGTCCCTTTTGTACAAGGAGGAAGGTGCAAGCAGAAGTAAAATGAGACAGGACTTCTGTCCAAATGGACTGCAGGTCTATTCAGAAACAAGGACCACAGGTCAGCACAACTACAACATAGCCCAAGCCAGAACTAAAGACCACCAGCTGACTTTAAATGAAGCCCCTGGGCCCATGAAAGGAAAGGGATGCCCCAGGTGAGGCTGGTCAGGTCCATTAATGTACTCAGGACCCTGACACTCAAACCCTTTGGTTTACAATCATCTCAAAATAGAAAGGTCCAGGGTACTTAATTACCATTGTCATTTGTTGGGAACTCTTTGCCTTCTTTGCCTCAATTTTCAATAGCCAGATCAGTTATCCCCAGGGTATTCAGCCCTCTGAGCTGGAAGACAAGGACAGAGAGAAGAATGAAGCCCCCATAATCCAGGAGGAAGCAGTTAATGACCTGCTATGCCTCCTGGACACTCACAGGTCTATAGGGCCAGATGGGATCCACCCGACAGTACTGAGGGAGCTGGTGGAGGAGCTTGCCAAGCCACTTTTCATCATCTATCAGCAGTCCTGGTTAACAGGGGAGGTCCCTGATGACTGAAGGCTTGCCAATGTGACGCCCATCTACGAGAAGGTCTGGAAGGAGGATCTGGGGAACTACAGGCCTGTCAGCCTGACCTTGGTGCCAGGGGACATTATGGAGCGGTTCATCTTGAGTAGGCTCAACAGGCATGTGCAGGTCAACCAGGGGATAAGGCCCAGCCAGCATGGGTTTATGAAAGGCAGGTCCTGCTTGACCAGCCTGATCTCCTTTTATGACCTGGTGACCCACCTAGTGGATGACGGAAACGTTGTGAATGTCATCTACCTGGATTTTTGTAAAGCCTTTGACACCGTCTCCCACAGCATTCTGCTAAGGAAGCTGGCGGGTCATGGCCTAGGCAGGTGTACTCTTTGCTGGGTAAAAAACTGGCTGGATGGCAGAGCCCAGAGAGCGGTGGTGAATGGAATTAAATCCAGTTGGAGACCAGTCACAAACAGTGTTCCCCAGCGCTCATTTTTGGGGCCAGTTCTGTTTAATATCTTTATCGATGATCCGGATGAGGGGATTGAGTGTGCCCTCAGTAAATTTGCAGATGACACCAAACTCGGTGGGAGTGTCGATCTGCTGGAGGGTAGGATGGCCCTGCAGAGGGACCTGGACAGGCTGGATCAATGGGCCGAGGCCATCTGTATGAGGTTCAACAATGCTAAGTGCCGGGTCCTGCACCTGAGTCACAACAACCCAATGCAACGCTACAGGCTTAGGGAAGACTGGCTGGAAACTGCCTGGCCGAAAAGGACCTGGGGGTGCTGGTTGACAGCCAGTTGAACATGAGCCAGCAGTGTGCCCAGGTGGCCAAGAAGGCCAAGAGCATCCTGGCTTGTATCAGGAATAGTGTGGCCAGCAGGAGCAGGGAGGTGATTGTCCCCCTGTACTTGGCACTGGTGAGGCCACACCTTGAATAGTGTGTCCTGGTTTGGGCCTCTCACTACAAGGAAGACATTGAGGTACTGGAGCATGTCCAGAGAAGCTGCTGAAGGGTCTAGAGCACAAGTCTTATGAGGAGTGGCTGAGGGAACTGGGACTGTTTAGCCTGGTGAAAGGGAGGCTGAGGGGAGACCTTATTGTTCTCTACAACTGCCTGAGAGGAGGTTGTAGTGAGGTGGGTGTTGGTCTCTTCTCCCATGTAGTTAGCTATAGGATGAGAGGTAATGGGCTCAAGCTGCGCCAGGGGAGGTTTAGACTGGAAATTAGGAAAAATTTCTTTACGGAAAGGGTAGTCAAGCATTGGGACAGGCTGCCTAGAGAGGTGGTGGAGTCCCCATCCCTGGAAGTGTTCAAAAAATGGGTAGATGTGGCACTCTGGGACAGGGTTTAGTAGGCATGGTGGTGTTGGGTTGATGGTTGGACTAATGGTCTCAGAGGTGCTTTTCAACCTTAATGATTCTCAGTTTTACTTTCACTAAAAATTACTCCAGCCACCAAGCCAGGAAAAATGAAATTATTACTCTGCCCTGAATTGGTTTAGTGGTGTACTTGGTAATGTTAGGTTAATGGTTGGACTGGATGATCTTAAAGGTCTTTTCCAACCTAAAGAATTGTGTGATTCTATGAATTATATCTCAATGTTTAAGTCGGTTTAAGAAGCTATGAGAAATATTTCAACTTCCCAATACTTTCAGAATTGTGTGTCTTTCATGAAAGTTTGCTCAGAAATACAGGAACCAAAAATTATGTTCATGTTGAGTCAACAAGACCAGATTTGTGAAACATGTCTAGTCACTTAATACCCAAGTCAAGATGATGATATTGTTTAGCTACTAATGCTGTATTATGATTAAAATTTTAGAGATACTATATATGAGAAAAATAGTAAGGTGTTACAAGGAAAGTGCGTATCTATGTATACAAACCAAGAGATCAAAGTTCAGATATTTTCAATCAACCAGGAAATCTTTATATTCATGTACCAATTTGCCTGCTGAAGTGTGTTATTGCTTTCTTGAGTAGGAGAAAAAACAATTTCTATTTATATAGCACCTTCTTTATACCAGCAATTTGGGTAAAATACCTGTAAGTGCAATGACAAAATGAACCTATCAGACTCATTAGAGCATTCAAATCTTTCTACTTCAAGCTGGTAATGCACTGCATTTTGGGGATTTGTTAGTGATATCTACAAGCAATTGTAGGAAAAACCTCAGTATTCTTACCCTAGACAAAATGTTGATCAGATGACCTACTGAGATTTCTTTCTAGGGAATCATCTGTACACTCCGTGTTAGTTTTCTCTTAGTCCTTGTTCAAGCAGATTTCAGGCACCAATGTTGCCTTTTCAAAATTGTATGTAAAGAGTGAAATCATGATGGTGCAAGGTGAGTTGCAGCTGGCTCATGGTATTGTGGTCTCAGAGGTAAAGAATTTACTTGACAAACCTGGACTGCCAGGGAATTCTGCTGGATATATTGTCAAGACAGTATCAGAGCAAGGAAAAGGAACGGGGAGAGAACAGGCCCTCTCTCTGTAATTTTCCATTTTTCAGGCATGTTGTCGTGGTTTAGTCCCAGCCAGCAACTAAGCACCATGCAGCCGCTCGCTCACTCCCCCTACCCCGATGGGATGGGGGAGAGAATTGGAGGAGTAAGAGTGACAAACACTCCTGGGGTGAGATAAGAACAGTTTAATAATTGAAGTAAAGTAAAATAGTAATGATAATAATATAATAATGATAATAACAATAGTAATATACAAAGCAAGTGATGCACAATGCAATTGCTCACCACCCGTCGACCGATACCCAGACAGTTCCCGAGCAGCGATCGCTGCTCCCCAGCCAACCCCCCCCAGTTTATATACTGAGCATGACATCATATGGTATGGAATAGCCCTTTGGTCACTTTGGATCAACTCTTCTGGCTGTGCCCCCTCCCAGTTTCTTGTGCACCTGGCAGAGCATGGGAAGCTGAAAAAGTCCTTGACTAGCATAAGCAGTACTTGGCAACAACTAAAACCATCAGCGTGTTATCAACATTCTTCTCCTACTAAATCCAAAACACAGCACTATGCCTGCTACTAGGAAGAAAATTAACTCTATCCCAGCCGAAACCAGGACACATGTTAAGGACATAGCTTTTATTGGAACAATCTGATGCTTCTGTGGTAGCATGTGCTCCAATCAAATTAAAGAAATTACTAAAGCCCTCTGAGCAGTCCGAGTGAGGAAATTACCTGACATTAGCTGCCTGAAAATGTAAACTAGAGCAGGTAGAAGGATTATAATTGCAAGTCACCTCTCTTGACTTTCTAGTCAGACCAGATTCTGAAATTTCTGGAGCTAGTTCAAATACAAGACAGAAACAACAATGCAGAAATTTGATCTTCAGGGCCATGTACAAAGTTTTCTTCAAGGGTAGTATATTTACTGTAAAACCAATGTTTACATTCCTGTTGGAAGTGAGTATATTATAATGTGGATATTTCCTCAGCTGTAGAGAACCCCTGGTGTGATTATCACACCCTAACATTCCTTTATTTCTGGATTTGGCACTCTGTGTGTGTGCATTTGGAGGCACAACTACTTGGAAATGTTGGTAAGAGAAGAACCAGAGATGATCCCTAGTGTGAGAGTGTAGTTGGTGGGCCTCTACACTGCTGAGTTACACAACAGCATTGAGGAAGATTTCAGAGACAGGGTACAGACCATAAAGACTTTATTGGAAAAAATCTGAGTGTCATGCAGATTTAGCACTGTAGCTGATTGACACAAACGGAATGGTAGCTTTGAAAAATGTTATTGGTGCAAAAATTTTGAATCTAGGTGCTTGAAGAGACAGGTTACCTAAGTACCTACACAGACCTGGTATATAGTGAGTGCAAAATTTACTGGGAAAATCGCCAAAGAGATTTACTCTGAAGATTTAAGACTGCTCTGAACAATTTGTTTAGTCCTCAAGGAAACTCCATTTTGCCAGCTCCTATGATCAGAACTTTCTTTTACATGTTAGTCTAGAGAAGGTTCATCAGTAGGATGAATGACTGTATTTGTTTTGTCCAGACACCTGTGAGATGGTCTTCATACCATGCTGGGAAGAAAGGGGCGTAATGAATTAACAATGTATTCTTCACGTAATCTCACTTGGTTTCTATTTATCCTTTCCAACACTCTCGATTGTTGTTTAAATGATTCCTATTGTTGTACATATAAACTTTCATTCCTTTTTAGAATCCAGATAAATTCTGTTCTTCTGTTATACACCATAAAAATGAGTTGCAAAAGCTAAAAATTCATAATGTGAAACAGTATTTTCTTTATTATTCGAGAATATGGAAGGATATTTTTTTCTTGTGCACTGAAAGGGAATAAGTGAACGTTTCTTTTCTACTCCTATACTATTTTTATAACTTTCTCAGTTCTCTAAGATAGAAATGGTTCCAATTTTATATATAAATGTATTCATATGAATATTTTTCCTCATCTTTCATTGAACTTTCAAGACTTTAGTTATCTTTCAAACTCCATAGAATATATAAATAATAATACAGAGTTAGATACCTTAAAAGGAAATACTATCAATAATGGTAATTTCACAATCCAAATCTCTGAAGAAACATATTAAATGTCACCAGTAACTCAACTGACCTTCATCTTCAGTTTTAATTGGTGCATTCATAACTGATTTTTTAAAGATTAAATTTATATAAATTATCTACTCCTTTATTTTGGCTTTAACTAATTAAACTAAACAGATGAAAGCATTCTCAATTTGGTATTAAAGTAAAATAATAGATTAAAATATCAAAGATATAATAATAACAATGACAATTATTATTATTACTGTTATTATTATTGATAATAATAATAATATAAACCACAAATATCCCCCTCCCCCCCAAAAAAAAAAAATCTATGGCTTGGACATGAAAGGATTTTGAAATACCTTCTGAAAGATGATATATTAAATGTGGTGTTTGATTTATCAGGGGCCCAATGTGCTAGTGAAAGGGTTATAATTAGGCAATGCAGTGTAAACAATACATGTACAAGACTTAAAAGATGCTGAACAAGTCACTATACCTCTTGTGTTTCAATTACTTGCTCTGCAAAAAAGGGATTATGAAGATAATTATCTCATTTGTAAGCAGTCTGAGATCTGCAAGTAAAGAGCAATATACAAATGCAAGGTGTTACTCTCAACATCTATGGCAATTAGATTTGATCTCAAGAAATGTAAATTAGGAGTAGCTCTACTGATTTTAATGGAATTTTACTAGTTTGTAGTCATCTACTGTTTAGAAAAGACTGACTAAGAAGCTGTGGTAATTGAAATGCACAAAGAAATAGGATCATTATTAAATAAAAACAGACAAAAAAATGTTTCACACGTTACCTGGAACACTCATGTTAGAGTGTCTTTTAATAACACCTCTCTCAGTCTTTCTCCCTGAGAAATGTGCTAAAGCTAGAAGCCCAGAAGAAAAGATAAAAATAATGTGATCTGGTATGTATATGTTATTTTCGTTTCTAGTAAAATTAAGAGAACATAATAATTACAGAAAGAATTCTCAATAGAAAGAAACAGAAATCAAAATGACCATGAAGACTGAAATGTTTTTCCAGATCTTCCTTTAGCTCAGTTGTAAGCTTCATTGCTTTGCATAATATGTAAGGTAAAATGGTATATTTGCCAAAGTATTACTACACTGTATTATGCTTTTTTTTTTTTTAATAAGTATGACTGAAAAATTAAAACCTTACAAAATTGAAATGCTATCAGCATTATTATAGAAATAGTCGTTCAAATTTACTTTCTGGAATTTCAAATTATTACATAACTTTTTTTCTGGAGGATACATTAAAATTAGTTGAATTAGAAAAGGTCATATGTAGTTGTCTTTCTTATATCATGAGCCTTTTCCACCACAGAAACAAGGTACTACTGCTGTTTCTCTAAAGTCTTTCTTTAGATCTGAGATCATCACAGACAGATTATCAGGAAGCTGTCTAGTATATGGCTTACTTACAAAAGCAATTTTTGTATTTAGGGGTAAAAAGTTTTGTTGTTTCTGGGTTTTCTAGCAAACTGAGTAAATAACTTAACTTGATAAACTAGCTTGGACAAAGACAGGTCTCAGATCAAAGCCATAGTTCAGCTGAGATTAGGTCGGTACTTTTTAACAAAAGTTTACCACATTTAATGTGATATCAAGGAGAAAACAGTAGTTTCATAACAATTTGTGGTTAACTTTCAAAAGAAATCTTACTTGGTGTTGCTGGTGTTCACAAGTGATAGTGATCTTGTCATGTCATGTCTTTAAACAGATTGCTTGCAAATTTCCAGCTATAGAAAGTAGAAAAGTCCTAAAGTCAGCAACACAGCTGAACAATTTTGAATCATCTAGGATAGGTGACAGTACTGACCTCAGTTCAGTGGTTAGTTCAGATCATGCTCACACACAAACACACACACACAGAGAACTATGATCCTACAGATAAAAATTATTTTTACAAGAGCTACATGAAAAATTTGGAACATGCTTATAATTTCCATTAAAAGTACTTGAATTGCAAACAGTTTAGGGCACAATTTTTCATTACTGCAATCAATAGCCATTTTACCATTAAGTTCTGTAAACAGGAATTGAGATCTATCTAATTTAAAAGGATTGTTATCTACAACATACAATGTGTTACAGGGCTTCACTACAAGACTTTTAGGCTGAAGATTTGTGGAATAAATGAAGTAATACTTTCCCCTTTTGATATTTAAGCATTTCCCTTGAGATGAGCATGAAGTCTATTGAGACATAGAATGTTTTTTTCTTTTCCATTGAGTAGGGGAAAAAGAAAGTTTTCTTTCTCTCAAGTTTTTTTTTTTTAAAACAAAACAAAACAAAACAAGCCAAAATAGTTTTAGAAGCTAATAGTTTAACTATGTAGGACTTAAATGAGCCAGTGTAATTATAGCTTTACTGATGCTTAAGTCAAAGTTCTTTGAAGAAGATCCCTATGTGCAGCTTTTCTCTTTGGTAATACAATAAAAACTAAACCTTCAAATTCTATTTAGATGTAAGTACTAGCAATGAGACAATACCAAATACTAGCACAGCATTCTAATAAAGTAAGAATTGCACACATTCATTAAAAAATTATTCCCCTCATACCTCTTCATATTTATGCTTCACCAGACAGACAAAAATATTCTTTTATTTTTTTTCCCCCAAAAAATTTTGCAAGGCTTTTCAGTGTATGGCCTTAAAGTCCACACATCTTTATGAGCAGAGGCCATGACTCTCATAAACATGCTAAGGAGGGTCAAATCAAAAGACATCCCCTAAGCTGTAATTTCCCAGAGTGATTACAGAGCTGTTTCAGGTCAGACTGCTGTGGTTTCCAGGGTTATCAGCTCTCTCATAGTGGCTGGTATATAACCTTGATTCACGTTAGAGCTACTTTCTATTCCTATTCCGAAATATTTAAACCTGTTGCATATTCAATCACTAAAACCAGTTCATTTAGACAAAGAAAGTGTGTGTCTGTTGCAGTCTCTATTCACTATCTATTGTTTTCTTTTACACCAGTGTGCACCAGTACTGGATGTTTCAGAGGAAGATGTGCAGAACCCCAGTGGGCAACATCTTAAACTTCCTGTTATTCTTCAGAATGATACTGGTTGCCTTGTTGTTTCACAGATGGTTTAGGCCAGATTCCCAGCTTCGTAGATTCAGATGCTTTTTCATTCCTTGGGAACCAGTGATGGATTCATCTCACTAAACTTCAAGCTTCTAGTCTTAGGTTTCTTGCCTAAGTTAGTCTTCTGTTCTCCTGTGAAAAAACAATAGAAAAGCAGTTTAGTATCTAGTGTGTAGATTGAAAACATGCTGTGAACTTTTAAATAAACAGATTTTGAGAATACTACAGTCACAGCAATCAAAATATCACTTGTATAAGGGTTTTCAGACTATGCCAATGAGCACAGTATCAAGGGAAGGGAATGGATAGGAAGAGGAGGGAAAATGTTTTCAGGAGGAAAGGCTGCAGGTAGTAAGGTTAAATGAATTATTGTATTCAAACTTTTAAGAGGCTGTTATTAGTGAAGTAACTTTCTAAAGGAAAATATTTTAGACTGTGAAAGAATGTTTGAAAAATATGAGTTTAAAATATATATATTATCAAAGTTATTCTAACAACCTGTTAAAAGAGGACATTCTAAAATCCTCCACATTCTAATAATTTATTCTGAATTTCAACCAAAAAGTAAAAAGGCAACTTAGAGACATTTGAACCCTCATTTTTTTGTTAACTTAACTTGGACAATTACTACAAATCTGAGCATAATATATAGGGTCAATATATATGCATTTCATAGACTATGTGCTGCTCAGACAAGTATAATTACCAGTAGGAAGACAAATCCATAGTTACAAGCTGAGAATTCAGGCCAGCCAGGGAAGATGGGGCCCAGCAGGGCAGGAGGCCAGGCATGGCACACCTACAGCACTGCTCAGGCAAGGACTAGATGATGGAACTCAAACAGCAGCTCTCCAGTTAAGGATGAAGGCTCCTGATGAAGCTCCTTGCAGCTCTTTCTCACAAATTCATTGTTGCCACAGCAGTCTGGTCCATGGTTACAAAAATATGATACAGCAGAGGGGACTTTGAGTATAGGGAGCTAAAATGCTGGGAAGAGGGAAGCAGTTGCAGAGCTATTGGTGCACTCAGGGCCCCAACAGTGGTTTCAATAGCAAGACTTGTGTAGCAGACTCCTACCAACCTTGAAAATGTCTGTGGTAATATTCAGACTATATCCCATTCTGATGATTATTCTTCTATAATTTAAGAATTATTTCATTGTATGTAATCATGACTGACAGCTGCTTAGAACACAAAACAAGTTTAAATGAAAGAAAATCACAGTTTCACAGGAAAAATCAAGTATTTAGTGCCACTCTTGAGCCATGCAAAGGGGCATATGCAAGTCTTCTGCTCTGGGATTAATGTCATCGTTCCTGGTGTATACTTATTCATGAAAGGCACCTACCTTTGGGCAAACATAGGTTTCTGACATTGCTGTTTAGACAGGAAACTTCATGCTTTGAACAGCAACATCTTTTCTCTGTTGCTTTGTATGGGAAAATGAAATAGATTCAGAGAATTAGTTTATCCTTAGGGGATGTTTGAAAAGTGGTCATGGAGCCTATAAAAGAATAGTGTGTTTGCTTCCCCTAAAGACTTTTTTCAGATTATATACAAACCTGACAAAATTGATCCATTGGTATGTGCAAGATTTCAGGTGCATATTCCTGCAAAACTATCAAACAATTTTAAAATCTGCTGGGGATGTACGGTTATATTATATCAATTTCTGTAAAGGTGAAATAAAAGAATGAAATATTAAAGGATTCATCACAGTGTAAACACTTTTTTTCTCTTAATAAAACAAAATTATTATTTGGTCAATGGATTTAAAATCCAAATCTCTGCAGTTTTGAAAAGGTTCATTAGAGTCTTTTTTTCATAATGTTAAGGTCCAATCATTGCCATAATTTCTATTAATTTCTCTGAATATCTAGACTGGAATGTTTGCTGTCATCTGCTGTGTTTCTAAAATAAGATTTATCAGAGTTTCACTATGAAAAAGTCCTTTTTGCATACCAAAGAAATATCAAGCATAGCAATTCAAGCTGTGGTCAATTCAAACAAATTGTATGTTCCAAACAGGCTTCTACAAGTGCTGAATTAAAACAGAGTCACAGGTTTTCCATCTCTTAATTTGCATTTCTTGTTTTAGGCAATAAAGTGCTGTAAAGAGAATTCTGCAACATTCTGTAAAATTCTGAAGGAATGTAATATTACACAATAGCGCAATCCTTCAGATAAATTTTAAAGTTCTTTTGGCCCTATTATGGAATTATTCTTTACTTTAAAAATAATTTAAAAAGAAAAAAAATCCCACTTCTGATTGTAATTCAGAATACCAGTGACATTGCATCTCCCCATAGCTACTGAACAAATAGCTCAAGGAACCGGAGTAGGCAGAAACAGAATAACAGAATCGTTGAGGTTGGAAGGGACGTCTTGTGATCATCCAGTCCAACTGCCCCTGCTCAAAGCAGGGTCATCTAGGTCTGGATGCTCAGGGCCACATCCTGTTGGGTTTTGAGTATCTGCAAGGGTGGAGACTCCACAGCCTCCCTGGGTAACCTCTCCCAGTCTTTGACCACCCTCACAGTAAAAAGTGCTTTCTTATGTTTAAATCTGATTTCTGATGTTTCAGTTTGTGTCCTTTTCCTTTTGTCCCCTCACTGGGCACCACTGAGAATAGTCTGGTCCTTCTGCTTTACTCCCCACCCTCAGGTATTTATATGCATTGATCAGATGCCCCTGAGCCTTTTCTTCTTCAGGTTGAACAACCCCAGTTCTCTCAGCTTTTCCTTGTAAGCCAGATGCTCCAGTTCGTTCATCATCTTTGTGGCTCCTTGCTGGACTTCCTCCAGTATGTGTCCGCCTATCTTGTACTCTGGAGGACAGAATGAGACCCAGCACTCCAGATGTGTCTCACCAGAGCTGAGCAGAGGGGAAGGATCATCTCCCTAGACCTGCTGACAACGTTTTGCCTAAAGCAGCCACAGGTGCCGTTGGCTTACTTTGTCACAAGGGCAGGTTGCTGGCTCATGTTCAACTTCTTGTCCACCAGAACAATAAAGCAACTCTGCTTCAGTGGGTCCCCAGCATGTACTTGATGAGGTTCCTGTTGGTCCATTTCTGCAGCTTGTTGAGATCCTTCTGAATGCCAGCTCAACCATAT
Organism: Pelecanus crispus; assembly: GCF_030463565.1. Lineage (NCBI taxonomy): Eukaryota > Metazoa > Chordata > Aves > Pelecaniformes > Pelecanidae > Pelecanus > Pelecanus crispus. The sequence goes on from NC_134645.1 coordinate 83,968,299, forward strand.
GGTCTAACAACCACTCCTCTGAGTTTTATATTGTCTAAAGACTTACTAAGAGTGCACTTCTGTCACATTGTCCAGGTAATTCCTGATTGTCTTAAAACAGTACTGGACCAAATGTCAGAATCTCAGTGCACCACTAATGACTGGCCTCCAGCTGGACTTCATGCCACTGATCACAGCATTTTAGTCAGTTTTCAGTCCACTTTGTTGCCCAGTTTTGTAGTCCATATTTAATCAGTTTGTCTGTGAAGAAGTTACAAGAGACAGTGCTGAAGGCCTTACTAAAGTCAAGATAAACAATATCCACTGCTATTCCCTTATCCCCAAGCCAGCCGTTTCTTTACAGAAGGCCATCAAATTGGTCAGGTTTGACTTCCTCTTCACAAATCCATGCTGACCCTCGCCTATTACCTTCTTGTCCTTAATATGTTTCCAGGTTTAAATGATTTCCAGGATTATTTGCTTCATCACCTTCCCAGAGATTGAGGTAAGGCTGACCAGACTGTAGTTCCCTGGATCCTCCTTCTTGCCCTTCTTCAAGATAAGAGTAATTTTTCATTTCTTCCAATTTCCAGGAACGTCCCCTGATTGACTTTTATTGAGAGTGGCCTTGCAAAGATATAGGCCACCTCCCTCAGCACTTGTGGACAATGACCACACACAGCAGAAAGGCTGTTGGACTGTCTCTGAGTAGAGAGGTATCTTTTCTGACTCTGCTACACATTTTAAAATGCTAAATTCCAGGATACCAGTTAAGGTTGATCTAAACAGTATTTAAGCCATACTGCATTCCTTTTAACAAGAACTGACATGATTCTAAGAAATGTTTGAACAGTGCAGTCAGCACTGTGTCTTTTAATGTGAATAAAAACATTACTTTATTTGCCAGTGCTGTCATTCTTACTGTATTATATTCATTTATCATAACATATTTTCTCTAGTAAACTTGTCAAACTTCTTCTAGGCCTCTTACTACATATGCAAAAAATGCCAGAGTTGCCTCAGTTGTTTGGATTTTTTTTTCAGTCAGGCATCAAATTTTGCTCTATTTTCCATGACAGAATTAAGGACAACTCCCTACAACTTCTAATGTGTGTGTGTTATTCAAGACTTACCCCTTTCTATGCCATTTGCATTAACTGTAGGAAAGTTCACTCATCATCATCAGAAACCCTTCTGCTTGCCATTCAATATTGAGAAGACTTTTTTTTCGTAGTCCAGATACAAGCTGGTAAAGCCCATGAGCACATTTTTATTTTGTGAATGGACAGAATAATGTAATTTAAGACCATTTGGAGAATTCTGATTCTTTTAACCTTTGGCAGAAAGGAACTTCAGTTAAATGCAAGAATGTTGTCTCAGTAACACAGACATGTGAATAACGTCTCTAACAAAGAGGGAGGGAATGGACTAACTAAATTAGTAAGCATGAAATTTCATTAAAGGAGAAACAGAGGTGAAAATAGCTTTGTTAATTTTCTGCGTTTTAACTTGATCAGAAGCTCCAATTGTTTCCAAAGTAAATACTCACTGTATTTGTTTTCCAACTTTTATATCTTTTCTTTCTTGTTCCATCTCCTTGCAGTCCTGGCATTTATAGGTTTTATTGTGACAGAATTTAAAATGCAAGGGTGTTTTTCTTGACCAAGTCTTTTGAAGTTGTCCAGAAGTATAACTCCACATATATTGTGATGAATGAGACTGGAAAATTCTCAGGACATTAAATATGATAACAGTTTTAACAACATTAAACTCTGCTCCTTAAAACTGAACACTATTTACATTTAATCATTTATCATTTAAATTTTAATCATTTGCATGGTTGGAATGTGTTCAATATTAAGCATCACTATTGCAGCTAAAGTCTTGCATAATTTAATGCTGAAATACTCATACTTGGAAGATACAAATCAATGAAGTGCTGGTATCTAGTTTGTAAAAAGTAGGTAGTTATACAAGCTATCAACAAATATTTGGGGTTTATTACAATAATCACAATACTGGTTTTGTAATTGTATTATGTTTAAAGCTGGATTTTTCATGGTAACTGAGAAATTTGCTAAAGTTTCTCTAGGTATTTAGTGAAAGACTTGGTCTTCAGAAAACATTAGTTTCCTTTGCTTTTATACCTGTCATTTAAAAAGAGAATAGAATTTAACACCAAATATTTATTTTCTTTTTTTTTAAGTTGGATGGAATAAATCAATTGTGTAACTCAAGTTTCTTACTATTCCTGAAAAGTCTTTTGTCTTGTATAGTCCTAGGAAGAGAAGTGTTGCTTAATATGAAGAGTATCAGAATCTATATTTTGCAAGAAACATAAAGGGCTTTTTTTGTTTGAAAACATTTTCTTTCTTGGTCTTGTAATTATCAGGAATAGAAAAATAAAAACAAACAAGCAAACAAACAAACAAACCACTCCAGAAAACAGCTTTTGCCAACTCTCCAAAAACCTAATATTCTTGAACTCCTGATTCCCATAATTTTTAATTAGGTTTTAGACCAGGGAATATGAATTTTCTCAACACTAGGTGAACCTTTTTATGTCATGAACTGCACAACTACTTTGACATAATTGACTCTACCTGAATATATGATATCCTAGAGTCATGCAGTTTTTCATTCCGATGGCACACACAAGAAAAACAAAAAAATATATAGGTAGCAATAACAACACCATTCCTAACGGTGCTTTATTGCTAGAAAGATCTAAGTTCAAGAGTTGCCTTCCAAATCTACTTACTGTCATGATTTATGTTCTCCATCACTTTCAACTAACTTAGCACGGACCTGCTGTGTTCAGGAAATGACTACCTGCTGAGGAAGAATAAGGCAAACACTGTTCTTACTATTATGTCTTTACTGTACTTGGTTTTAGTTGCCATAAGTCACAAAATGTTGGATTCAATGAGGATATCACTTCCACAAAGTTTTTTGCCTATGATAGATCTTTATGAAGTGCAAACCAAAATACTTAGTTGCAAACCTTGAAATCAATATCATTAAAAAGTGAGACTTTATAATCCACTTGTTTTCCTCTTGGTTAAGAATCGATCAAATGTCATCTTGATTAAAAGCTGTAAAATACATACTTCTGTGAAAACAGAATGAAGATTTTGGATAACCATGTGACAGGATTATCAGACCTCTTCAATGCATGAGATATGTATGCAATGCATGAGATATGTATACACATCTTTAAGAAGAGAGAAAGAAATAAAGAAACAAACCCCCTTCTTGACAGTAAGCTGTGCCTTAAAGTCAAGTTTAACTTTTCTGTGTAGGTAGAGCTAGTAGGATTCACAACAAACTATCTGTTCTTACAAAGTGAAAAAAGGGTACTATGAATTATAATCAATAAATATACTCTAAATCCCAGCTGCATTTGTTGGGAGATATTCAGGTGTTTGCTACAGTGGCAGTGTTGAGTAAATGACCTGAAAGACAGAAAATACTACACTTTTGTGGCTGTAATCAGGATTCAGCTCTTAAATTTGAAGGTGGGAGCCAGGAAACCTGACCACTCTAGCTGTCATGCATACAATTCTTCCATACTTTCTAGGACTGGAAAGTATGGTTAAATAACCTACATGCACTGCTACAGCTGCTTCATGAAATTGTCTTATTAGTTTCACTGCTCATCTTAGCTATGATCAAACTAGAAAAAACATTTGAAACTTAGGAAAGTAATTGCAGAGGCTGAAGGGTAGGTGGAGGTAAGTTTGGGAAAACTTTAAAAAAGGTCAACAATTACATTTGGATGAACCTAGATGAATCTAAACCCTGATCTTCATCCAGCTGGATTTCATAAGTCATTCAGGCACGTTCTTTGAATGCCTTTGGCAGGGCATAGCAACAGCTTTGTGTAAATGAGCTATGGGATTTATAATTTACTACAGCAAGACTTTCCTACTAGATACCCTAAGAAAAGTCTAGGGCATCCCTAAGGAATCCCCAGTATTCCCTAAATCCCAGTTACATTTCCCCAGGTTTTGGATTCAGCTGATCCCTAAAGGATTTACAGAAGCACAGAAGCACAAGGGTTATAGGCTGTCCCAACTGGTCTCAAAAGAACAGCCCTTTGCAAGTTATATTTTTGCTGAGGCCAAGTGACCCCTGGTTTGAGCACAAGTAATAGTCACTGTGTCAATAATGACATAGAAAATTACCAGACAGAATAAACAGTTGATGTACATAGTGGTAAAACGTTGAAATGGAAGCAGAAGTATTTAGAAGGCAGTGTGTGCTTTCATTGTTTCAAACCATTCTAGACCACTCAGAGTGACACCACAGTCTCACATTATCAACTGCAACCTTATTCAAGCACATTGCAAACACTGTAGCTCTCTATTATGTGTACAAGAAACAATGCTTTCATCAGTAATTGATATGTAATATAATATAATAAATACAACACAATATTAGTCCCTGCTCATTGAAGGGAGGTTGGACTAGATGACATTCAAAGGTCCCTTCCAACCCACAGCATTATATGATTCTATGATAATAAATATATCAGAATATAATGCTCCCTCATCCCCAAGATACCTAAGGTATCTTTCTACATACCTGGTTGACAACCACAGCCCATTGGAAAAAGTAAAAAGCTTGTAGTATATGTATCTCTGTTCTCTGCAGACAGTTTTTGATGTTGTAAAATGAGTTGCATTTCAACAGGCCATGACTTCCTGAAGTTTTAGTCCACAATCTCTAAATCAGACCTTGGCACAGTCTAAAAGGAAATTAAAGTGTAGTACACACACTGATGATACTCATAAGTCACAGATCTAGGTCTTTACTGTATTAATTTTTTTCTTAAAATATTTAATTCTGATATTCCACACATCTGAAAGGTTGTCTTGACTTCTGTGGAATATGTCTGAATAATAAATTAATGGATTGAAAGTTAAAGTTGCAAAAATAAGGTCTATCACTTTGATTTTCTTATTTCCACCTACAGTTTTATAGATTTGTATAGTTAATTTTGATGTTTATGCTGTATGTTTCCTTACCATAAGGAAAAATTTCTTGATTTATTGATACTTAATCAGCAGTATAAGAAATGTAATAGCTAAGGCATGTATGAAATGTCAAAAGTGAACAAGTAATAGGAAAGTATTTTTTTAAAACAGGCAGTAATCTTATTGAAATTCAGGTATTTCTGCAGTTTTAAAATATTTTCCTTTAATCTATTATTTTTTAGAGACTTATTGAGTATTTAGATCAGTTCAAGTAATACTATACAGCTAGAAATGTTCACTAGCTTTCTACTGAACTAACAATATATAGTAACTGTGATCTTGTTGATAAATAATGAAGGACGATGTCTCCTGGTTTAAGTTTTACTGCTTTGTTTTTTGGTTTTTTTTTTTTAAATTTGGTAACTAGTTGTGGAATTTTTTTCTTTCATTTTTCATAATTATGATAGCTTTTAAAGAAAAAGCTGGATTTCACATCAAGATGAAATTCTACCTCTTGTGAGGGTTCTAACAAGGCCCTGTAACATTTGTTCAACTATGGTATATGGAAACTGTATTGAATGTCCTACAGAAACCTGAATAGATTTAAAGCTTTCAGCACACTTATGAGATCTGAAGAGATCATAGAATTATAGGATGCTTTGGGTTGGAAGGCACCTTGAGAGATCATCGAGCCCAACCCCCCCTGCAGTAAGCAGGGATTGAACCTGTGAACTTGGCGTTATTAGCACCATGCTCTAACCAACTGAGCTATCATAAAGGCTTACAGTTCAATACATATGAGTATTAATACTTAGGCAAATCAGGAATAGACTAGAGTAGTAGTCTCAACATATGTCTGAGAAATTTCTTGCCCTTTCAGACTAAAAGCTAGACTACAGACTAGAAGGCAAGACTGAAACTTTAATGATCTTCCATGGTTTGAGAGAGAAATATGCATTCTCTTGTTTCTGTGGAATATGGTGAATTTCACTTTAAGAAGTTAAGACAAAAAGAACATTTCAATATGATGCCCAAAAAACTAGAAGTGTTTTTACTTCTCCCTTAAAGCAACTGTTCTGTCTTTTCAAATTCTGATTAGTTTTTAAGCAACTGAAACTTTTTTCTTCCTTTTGCTGTATTCTGTGGTTCTCTGATCTCCTTTGATACAGACCAGAGAAATGTTGCCACTGTTATTTTGCCAAATGACATGTCAACCTCCAGCGAAACTATCCCATAACATTAAAATATGCTAAATGTTGATAGGCTTGATAAGAAAAGAGGAATACCTGTATGCAGTTGGACTTCCTAGGCTGAGATCTCACTTCTAACAGCTGCCAGTAGGATACATTCAGGGACAGAACACAGGCAGGCCTGTAGCGGTGTCTCCCCAGGACATCTTCTGGGCTCCTGAACTCTGAAACTAATGGACATCCTGAAGAGCAGGTTGTGTCTTTCTGTTCAATAACTCTTGATGAACATTTCTTCTATCAATTTGTTTGACTGAATTCATTTAAACTACAGCTTAATTTCACTAAAAAGAGAATCATGTCATAAAAAAGACACTGGGAAACACAGAAGGTATGTCCTCTTTTCCACACAAGGCTAATCTATACTTTTCCATTGGTTTTGTTTCTTTATTAATGTATTATGTAAAAAGAACAAAAATATTTATTTTCAGACTCTCAGCTGGCATGAGGCAATGTAATTCTAGTGATGTCAATGGTTTACAGCTTCACCTTTTAATAAGAAATTTAGGTACTCTAGATCTTGCTCTCTATTCTTTTACACATATAGAATTTCTTTTGGTGTGTTTTTTCTTCCTGTTGTGAAAGATCTACTTTAAATGCCTACTGATTTAGTTAGAACATAGTCATATATTCTAAGTGTCTTGTGTTCTTGAATTAATAGTATCAGAGATGTATAATGATAAGCATTTCACATTTCTACAGCACTGTTTCACTTAATCCTTAAGCGGGTCTTTTGGTTCAAACCCAGAAACAGCCAGCCTGAAACTGTAAAGAAAGCAAGGATATTTACAATAACCTTTTTTGTTTGTTTGTTTTTGAAACTTAAGATGAACTAAATCTATCAAAGAAACCCTCATTTGGATATCTTTCTCTGTATATCACTCTGCTCTAATGTTTTGGCTGCTCAGTTATAGGAGTGTTGAAGCATCATCAAAAACTTAAACTACCAAAAAGTTTTGATTGAATAAGTAATATTTAGAACAATTGTGTTAGTGAAGTTCAGTATAGCTTTTTCTGATGTGGAGTGCAGAGTAACTGTGACTGAGCAATGTACATAGAGTAGAGGAAGCCTCTACTCTACTGTATTGCCTTGTATGGCAATACCAGGACTCAGGCAATATCAGGACTCTCCTAGCATTAAAAGACAAAAATGTACTTTGTTATCAAGGCCTATCTTATAACATGATTGAATAATTGTACTTATGTCAGAACATGTTATTTGCTTATTTGCTGATCTATTTGTATTTGACTCTGGTTCTCCTTGCTTTTTTTCTCTACCTGATGCCCATGTATGTATGGGGAAGGCTTACTTTAACATTTTCCCTTAACAGCCCCTTTGAGTGACATTGTTCCATCATGACTTAGCAAAAAACAATTCCTTTACCCAGTTGATTTGACTTGTTGTGAAAACTAGTTTTTACAATAACATTTTGATTCAAGAATAATAAATATAATTATCTAAGAAAGAACTGTATATGAAACAATATGCAAACAAACACTTTGACAGTCAAATTCTGATGAAGTTTGTTTTCTAGAAGTTTACTGTGCCTCTAACATTCTATCTCTTCTAATTAATTTTCTACCCTATTTCAGCAGGCAGTTTGTTACCTATTGCTTTAATGAAGGGTCTCCATGAAGATTTTATAGAGAAAAACATGTACAAAATTAATTTACATGCATACATCAAAAAGATTCTTTTTAAATGAACTTGTAAATGTTCCTTTTCAACCTTATATTTAAACATTCCTTTTTAATCCATGCTGAAATCAACAGAGGACTGAGTAAATAATCATTCGCCACACTATAATTTTTTGTCTCACATGACATCACTTTTTGTTTGTTCATATGCTTTTAATTGAATACTTCATAAAGTAAAACCTTTAAAAATGCATCATTTGCAAGGAAAATCTTCAGAGACAGCTGGTCTCAACTAAAGTTAATCTTACTTGTCTGATGATATTACAACAGACCTCATTAAAATTGTTTTATTTTTCTTTAAATAGCAAGACAAAGATTTGACAGAAGCTATTCAAATGTGAACTAGATGATGGTTTGGGCTTACATTGTTAGAGTGTTACATAGCTTGAGGATGCAGAATCTCATCATGTGATAGAGCCAAGAGAGATTTTTTGGAAAATTTCCACACATAAAATGTATTCATTTTTCTGAAAAAAACAAATGATCTGTATATATAAATCATGACTGTGGATTACATTAATGGTTCTTATGAAGAGGTACATGCAATAGATGTGATCTGTTGTGTTTGGGCTTTTTAAAGGTATTTTTCTTTTTCCAAGGGTTTCTATGTGTATTCTTATTGATGTGGTTTTATTATCTGAGGTTTGTTTATGAAGATATGCTTTAAGGAGGTTGTGGGAATTTGGAAAGCTTTTTATGGGATGTTGAGAGGAAGAGTGGAAGGCAAGGAAAGAACGGGATCAAGGTAGATCAGAGAGAAACCAGAGTGGAAAAATGGAGGGGGTGGGGAATGCTGGTCAGAGCATTTTTATGCCCAAACCACAGGTCTGATCATGATCTCCCTTCTGCCTTGTTAAACTCCACTCCTGGGTATTTTTATATGTGTTCTCCAGTGCATGAGTGTGTGTGAATGTGTGTGTTTGTGTGTGCATGTGTGTATATGTGAAATTGCTAGAGAACTTCCAGTGGAACAACTGGAGAGTAAGGATGAGAAGTCAGCAGACCAGCAACTAGAGGAACTGGGATCTGGGGTCCACCCCTGGATAGAACAAGAGTCTAGGGACCGCTACTGGAGCAGTCCATGTGCATGAACTTCTATCCTGGTTAACCAAACAAGAGGAACAGGGAAGTCTATGCTGTTCATTTCTATGGGAGTGTTGTTTGCGTTCACACGGGTTTTAGAGATCACCCAAGCCATTTGTAGCAGGGGAGGGAGGAAAACTTTGCTGAGTCTCCAGGTTAGCTTATGAAAGGCACAGCCATGAAAGAGAAGCCAGCTTCCCTAACAATCACCTCTACCCTTTATAAAAAGACTTGTGAAAAGGCTTACAAAATCTATACTTGAAATGTTCTTTATGCCTAGTTATAACCAAAGGGTTTGTTTATGAAGGGAAATCTGTATGCCAAACGGAACAGAGACATAATCAGATATGTAATTAAATATGAAACTTTAAACTGATTACATCTTAGCACAGATTTTTTTCAATATGCTTATGAAATTCTTGTCATGCAAAAATATTTCATATAAAAGCTGATTCATGCAAAAATGCTTCACAAAAACCCAAAGACAAAACTGTGTGTATACAACCCTGGACTACTGTCTGGAAATAAAGTGAATCCAGCAAAATGCCTGTCTGGGTTGTCTCTTACAATATGTCCTCTGTTGAATCAGGAATATCTTATTGTTTGGTTTTTTTGCTTGTAATAGTTTGACAAGGTACTATATAAACTGTAAAAGATCCCTTCATTTCATATTTTTCTGTTTGAATTTAGTGCCTGATCTGTAAGCTTGTTATCACTTTTACTTGTGGAAGAGACGAAAAGCACTTTCAGTCCAAACTCTTGATTTACTTACCATTTCTGCCCTTTTCTCCTTTAACATATTCAGACAGTTCTTTAGACTACCATTACAAAATATGATTATATTAATCACTGGATTTTTGTTGTATGATGTAGCTGTGTAGTGGCTTGACCCTGGCCAGCAACCTAGCACTCACCAGCCACTCACCCACCCCATGCCCACAGCAGGATAAGGGGGAGAATCAGAAGACCAAAACTGTGAAAAACTTATGGGTCAAGATAAAGGAGGTTTAATAAGTGAAGAAAAAAACTGGAAAGAAAACCAAGTGATGCAGAGGCAATCACTCACCACCTCCCACAAGCAGATTGATGCCCAGACAGTTTCCAAGCAACAGATACTTTGGAAAGACTCCTACCTCCAGTTTTATTGCTGAACTTGATGTTAGATGGCATGGAATATCACTTTGGTCAGTTTGGGTCAGCTGTCCCACCTGTGACGTTTCCTTCTTGCCCATGCCCAGCCTACTCACTGTGGGGGCAGAGTAAGAAACAGAGAAGGTCTTTATCCTGTGCAAGCACTGTTCAGCAATTGTCAAAACATTTGTATGTTATCAACACTGTTTTAGTCTCAGATGTAAACCACACCACCACACAGGTCGCTATGAGAACTTTGGCCAGCAGGTCAAGGGAGGTTTGTTCTCCCCCTCTACTCCACCCTTATGAGACACCACCTGGAGTACTGTGTTCAGCCCTGGGTCCAGCTTAACACATGGAGCTGCTCAAGCGAGTCCACAGGAGGGCCATGAAGATGATCAGGGGCTTGGAGCACCTCCCCTGTGAGGACAGGCTGAGATAGTCGGGGTGGTTTAGACTAGGCAAGAGAAGGCTCCAGGAAGACCTTATAGCAGCCTTCCAGTGTTTAAAGGGCACCTACAGGACAAGTGGGGAGTCACTTTTTATCAGGGAGTGTAGTGGTGATACAACAAGAGGTAACAGTTTTAAACTGAAAGAAGGTAGATTTAGAGTAGATATTAGGAAGAAATTCTTTACTATGAGGGTGGTGAGGCACAGGAACAGGTTGCTCAGAGAAGTTGTGGATGCCCTGTCCCTGGAAGTGTTCAAGGCCAGATTGGATGAGGCTCTGAGCAACCTGATCTAGTTGAAGATGCCCCTTCCCATGGCAGGGGCATTGGAACTAGATGATCTTTAAAGTCCCTTCCAACGCAAACCATTCTATGATTTTATGGTGATTCTACATGCTATAAGGAAAAATAACTCCATTCCAGCCAGACCCAGTACAAGCTACTAGATCACCAGAGGGCTTTTAGGACAAGTTGATAGACCTATGTCCTACAGGCCCTATTCACCCTGTAGGACTTAGGTCAACAAACTTGTTCTAAAAGCCTTTCCTTTAAGTCTAGCCCTTATTCCTCAGGCTACCTGTACTTTAAACACTCTTTTCCCTAGTGTTGGTGTGATTTGTTTAGTCCTCTACCATAGCTTACTTCTTAAAAGAACACAATAGATGTAAGGACCAAGCTTGGCATAAAGTTTTCAAATACACTAATGTTTTTCCAATTAAGGAAAAAACCCCAAGAATTTACACACCATTAAAAATATATTTCTCAATTCAGTATGCCTTTCTCCAGCTCCTCTTTCCTGTAACAGTGTCTTTATAGAAGGACAAGTGGTTGTATTGAGAATAAGAGTGTTTTAATCTATCTCATCAGAATCCTGGGCTCCCCTTTCTCCCCTTTCTCTCCATCAGCTTGAGCTACAATTCTTTATAGCATCCAACTGCTTCTGCCTGATAACTGTTCACATCATGAGATCACAGACCTCTGACTGGTGATTTTATTGCCAAAGCCATCTCTTTCTCATGCCTCATACAACCCTGATGCTTTCCGCCCCTGCCCCTCTCTTTTTTTACAGGAGCAAGTTTGTAGACTGGGATGTTGAATACAGGATGCTCTCTGTTGAATAACCTGAATGATTAGGGCTGTATTACTGCTCTGTCAGATTTGCACTTCCAACTGAAATTGAAAAGACATCTGAGAAGGTAAAGTTTTTTATATACCTACAGTCTCCCCAAAAAAACACAACAAACTTGCACATAAAAATCAGCTTTTCTTTCATGGAATTTAAGTTTTCTCTCCTTAATTAAAAGGCTGATACAAAGATCTGTAGTGCATGATCCTCACTTACAAGGCTTCCTATGCATTTTACTGACAACATATATGGTGCTTAAACCTTTCTAAAACTCAGGATAAAGAGCTGAACAAAATGCAGCTGTTTAATTAAGACTCAGATTTGGCATGTTTTAACTTTTGCAAACTCTAAAAAAATTTTCTTTTTTTTTTTTTTTCTTTCCAAGAAATGGTATTATTTAGCTTTGTTTCTATTCATGTTATTTAACTTTGAGTTGGGGTTTATGTCTTTTTCCCAGAGTAGTCCTCTACAAATAAGATGCCTAGTAAGTAAAGCTAGAAATATTTTGCATGAAAACATTAAAAATATAAAAGTGGTTTGGCTTAGTGGAGTGGAGAATGATATAGGTTCAAGTGGCTTTCAACTTTTTAGAGCTACAGCTTAGTTCTATATTTTTAATAGTGACAGCACGTTCATTTCATTGAAAGATGACATCCTTTTGAAAAAGTGATAAGAAGAGACATGGAACATTTGAGTAAGCACTGCTGATTTGTGGTTGCAGCTCTCGATGCCTGCAGTGTAACTGCCAAGCAAAATTACTGTATCTGCTGTTTATTACACTCCAAATGATTGACCTATGTGAATCCTCCTTACCTTGAGCCCAACAAACTGCTGACTTAGTTCTAACTTCAAGTAAGTAAAACAGTGACTTTGGAGCCAGCTCAACACTGTTAGTCAAACTTGCATCAAATACATTCCCCACTTCCATTAGGACTGTCACTTGAAAGTAACTGACTGGAACACAAAATAATTGTCTTTTCTTGCTTTCTCCGCAGATTGTCCAATCGCTTTTTTTCTCCACAATAGAACGATGACGGGGTAAATTTGCACACACTGACTCCAAAGCTATTTAAGAGCATTGAACAAAATACATTTTTGTCTGAGGAACATTAATAAATAACATTTGAGATTTCACTGTTCATTTAAAGTGGATTTTGAAATGACTGATAACTAATTAGAGCATATTATAGTTTTTTTCAACTGCAAAGGCATCAATGTTTTCACTCCATGTAACTCATAAAAAAACCTAATAGGGAAGAATGAGCTGGAAAGAAGAAAAAAAAGAGGTGAAGGAAATAAAGCTTTTTTAAAAAGATCTGCATTTTCTTGTATGACTGAGATCCATGCTAGGACTTTCAGAAGATTTATTAAACGTTGCTGGACCTGTTGTCATTTTCTTACAATATATAATGAGTGTATATGGTACATTAAATAATTAATTTAGAATATAGGATGTTGCAGTAGGAAAAGCTATATTTATCCAGAAGAAGCCATCAAATTGCAAAGAATGTAAAAAGTTTTGGGAACTGCAATTTTTTACTGGAAAGCTGCTTTAATTTACCCTGAATTACCAGTAAAAAAGGAAGTTAAAAATAAGTTTGCTAAGAACTAACACACTTAGAAGATTTGCAGGGCTAGTGATGGATGTAAACTAGATGGACATATAGCTGCTGCCCTTGTTTTAGAAAGGTGAAGCAGGAGGCTGACAAGCTGATCTTCCATGGTCCCATCCCCCCAGAATAATTTTGTGATTCTATGGCTGATGGGATCTCAGTAAAGATACATGGAGACATGAGTCTGGCATTTTAAAGGATTTTACCAAGAAACATGAAAAAGAAATTGGAAGGAAACACTTAGAAATTAAAAGACCAAAAGTGAAAGAAGAAAAATAGTAAGAGACAATCATAACATTTCAGTGTTCATACCATTTTAGTGATCATGTCTTTTTTTTTTTTTTTTTTTTGTGATGCATTGTTATTAATGACCAAAGTAATTGATCTCAGAAACTTCTCTTAACATTAAAAGAAGTGTGGTTATCTGTATACCACACCAAATTCTTAGCAAGAAGTAGATGTTACCTGGAGCTTCATATATTTGTCTAAGATATTAAATGGTATTATCCTGGAAAGGTAAGGTTCTCCTCCCCTACACAAGGAGACTAATATAGTCATGACTATCAAATCACCTAGGAAAGAACAGGCTTAAATATCATAGATTGTATATCCCCCCAGAATCTCTTTTCATTTGGGGCAACTGCTTTCAACTCTGGATATTGGTCCTGAGGGAAGTGTGGATAAAAGCAAACAGTTTCTCTTCCACTTCTCAGTCCTTCAGTATGTGCTGCACTTTCATCTGCATTGGTCTTTGTTTCCTTGAGGTTTTTATTTATTTGTTTGTTTGTTTGCTTGTTTATTATTGCTTATCATTTGCAATCTGGATATATGTAAGAAGAATCCCTGTTCTAGAAAGACTTTGAGGTAAATTTTGGAGAAGTCAAACTTTGTGGTAACATTTTAAACTTTTCTCATTTCCATGGTATTCTCTACCTTCACTTGGAATATATTGTGTCAGAAAAAAAGATAGAAAGGTTAATAAAAACTTACATTAAGTTACATTAGGTGGGAACAAAACAAAATGAAGAATACAAAAATGAGGAGGGGGGAGAAAGAAAAAACTGGTAAAGGTTAATGTTGCTGGTAAGTAAATTCATGGCAGTTTAAGAACTTTTCTATTGCTGTTGATTTTACATAGAAGGCTTTTAAATGCTATAGTGATGAGGCAGAAGAAAACCTGAGTGGTATCAAGAAAAAGGTGAGAAGGATAAATGGAAAAGAATGAACTTCGCTAAGACAGCTGGCAAACGCTAACAAAAGCTAATGAAAAGAATGGCAGGCAAAAATAAAAACAGTTGGGGGGAATTTTAAAAAACAAAAGTAAGTGAGTAAAATATAGAAGGAAAAGTACCCAGAAAAGAAAGCAAGCAGTAGATAAAGAAGATTATTTCATTAATCATTCTTCTTCCTTTGAGTAAATAGTGTAAGATAAGTATATAAGTAGTATAGAATAATATAATAATAGGACAACATAAATGCATATACAGAGAAGACTATCAGAGATATTTCCTTCTTAGGGTAGAGTTTTGTTTGTTAGTTATTTTTCGGTAGTAATAGGGAAAGAGTTGAAAAAGAAAAGTTAAATGTCACATTATGTTATCTGGTTAATTGAATCACAATTTGACCAGTACACAAAAGATCAAAGAACCTGAGGTATTTGTGTAATAAAAAGAAATACAATACCTTGGAATTTAATGTAGCTTGAAATCTTCATGATGTAAGTTTAAGTATACAGTACTAAGTTCATACATAAAAATGTCTAAAACTGCTCAAGTGAAGGTACTTAAATTAAACAATTACTGTTTTTAAAATTAATAGCTTTATGCCAATAAACTAAGGCAGCACTCAAAAATTTACTGCACTGATATTACACAAGTTGATGTAAAACTTGAGGTCCCCTACAGGAATCCACAGTTTTGAACTGAATTTAAGAACTATATCTGAAAACCTTGCAGATCCCACTTGTTCCTGTAAGATGTTTATAAGAGTTTGATACTTCAAGAGTTTTGTGGCAATACTTTTCTCTGTAACAGAAATAGAATTATATTGTGGTTTCTGTCTATGCACTATATCATAGAGCAAGTAAAGCAACATTATTTGAATTGTATATCCACAGAGTTAACTGCATCCTCTATTTAGTAAAACATGGCCAGGAAGTTGCACAAGCACAGTCCTTCTAGCCCAGCATCCTGCTTCTATAGTAGGTAGCAGAAGGAGGAAACTCTTTTGTTGCTTTTTGTTGCCCGAGTGGGCTAGTGACTCTGAGTCCCTACCTCTTTCCTAACAGATGAGAGAACACCATTAGTTTGTCTATTTTTAAAATATTTTCTCCATATTACTATGAATGACAGGTTAGATGACAGACTCCAGTGCAGTATTACAATCACCTTCATCATCTTCCCCTAGGATGCTACAAAGTAATGCCAAAACCTCATGAACAACTACATGGAGAAAGATACTTTCACTGTCTGACTAAGAAAATGTATAGTCATTGATCTTTTTTCCCCTACTGTGTAGATGAGGATGCTGAGGATGTCAAATACAAGGATACAAGGATAACATTTTTGTGTCTGTCTTTTTAGCTTCATCAGCTTTTTCTTATTTTACTCCCAGTTCACAATGCCTTGACTTACCTCCTCTTCCCTTATAACACGCCAATATGTAGGTGCAGGATCTTTTCACAAATGTTATGTTTTCCTATACATATTATGTCTTGCTGTTATTGTCCCTTGCAATGCAGCCACAAGTGGTAGTTCATTTCTTACCCTTCTTGAATATTTGCTTCCTTTTCTCACTTGTATAAGTCTCTATTCCTTCCATTTTTATACAGAAAACCTTCCTCTCTCTATTAACTGTTTCTATTTGAATGGGCAAGAAAATAAACAAACAAACAAACCCCAATCACACACAAACAAAACACCATGTATTTTTTCTGTCTTCTTGAGATTCTTGGAGAACTAACTCTTTTTCTAAGACCAGCAAGGTCACGAAGTGTGTGCCAAGTCACCTTTAGCATCTCCAAGTCCATGGAGATCACCTGGTGAACATTAGTACAGAGGATGCCTAGAGTGGCTGTTCTTCCATAGTAGTCTTAATACCCCAACAGCTGTGCTCTTCAGGAGTGGCTGGTCATGGATGGGATCACACTGAGAGGAAATCTGTTGACCATGACTTCCTGGTGGGTTCTTGGTGAGACTTCCACTTTGATGTGTCTCTCTATTTACTACAACTGTCTGGAAATGAACAACAGGAAACATTCTCAATTTTATATTTTAATACCTTCTGGAACAGCTTCCAGCATAAGTTTGACATCTTTCAGGGACAATAGTCCTGCTTTGATATCCTGACGAAGATGGGGTGGTTTTCTTTAATTGCATTTCATGCTATCCAAGTGCACTTGCTGCTCTTTTGAGCATCTGTTCTGACACCAATAATCTATCTTGGTCACTGGTTTAAACATGTTTGTAGAATTACATGAGATGTAGTGAATTTACTTTGTCTGTAATATCATATAGAATCATAGAATCATAGAATCATCTAGGTTGGAAAAGACCTTTAAGATCATCCAGTCCAACCATTAACCTACACTACCAAGCCCACTCTAGACTAATCAAGGGTAGACCAGACTAAACCATATCCCGAAGTGCCACATCTACCCGTTTTTTAAACGCCTCCAGGCGTTATTTGTTTATTGTGAAAATTTAGTAAAACTTGGAATTTACCACTGAAAGGCACAAACACAAAAGCTGTATTACATCAGATTTGAAGGAAACCAAAGGACCACATTATTTATTTATTCAAGGATTTAATATTTTCTTTTGGATTCCTTTTCTCTGATTCCAGGACTACTTTCATTTTTCTGCCAGAATTATTCTGTCTGTGATTTTGCTTCCTCTTGATACCTCTGTTAATTTGCCTGAAAGCTGTCAGATTTGCTCACTTTCAGGTTCCACTGTATACACGATCATGTCAACACTTTCTCATAGCTTACTGTTCTGAGATCTTCCATCACGTCTTTTGCTTTGTTTTGGTCCTAACTCTCACAGCTCCAAGATATGAGACTTCCTATAGACGTTGATATTAAACTCAGAACATGTTTTCTGGTATAATCAATGTTTCAGCATTTGATCATTCTTTGGTTTAGTCTTTGCAGATAACTCAATTTATTCCTCAGTCCTCCACAGGTTCCTACTGTGCCAGGCATTTTCCCTTTGAAACAATATTTAGAAGAATAGGTTGAGTTTCTTCCAAATTTACTAATACATTGTATACTTTTTTTTTTTTTTTTTACAGACATAAACAACTTTCCATATCAATAAACAAATGTTTGTGGAATTAAAGATTTCTTTCATGGATGCTGGGCTATAAGTCTCTCTGCAGTCTCTGTCAGACAAAAACCCCAACATAATTTGTCTCTTCATAAATGTGATTTTATATTCCAATGTTCTGCTCTTCAAAAGAATGATAGGCAGGGAAACAGGGCCAAGCACAAGAAAACCCCACTGTTATGAGAATCTATGCAGAATGATACTAAAACAAGTGTGCCACAGTCACCTACAGAAGTTGCTCCTACTCCATCTTGAATTTTAAAGTTAGGAAACTAATGCTCCCTATCTGGATTTGCCTCACACTTTTAAACCTTTTAACAACCTATTCAATGAAAAGATAAAACACACTACTAACCTTCCCAACCTTGCATTTTCTGTGTGGTTCAGGTTTTCCTCTGAAACACTTTTCACCCTTAACAATGTCACCTGACTTTACTAGTGTACATAGTTAGAAGAAGAACCATATGATAAAATTCTGAAATATCACTCTAGGTTGTCTTTTTTTTTTTTTTTTTTTTACAAATAATTGGGGATTTTATACATACTCATAAGGTAATTGATTTCCATGATCATATAACACTAGTTCATGATGGTTTGGTCTGTTGAAACCAGAAAAAAGGTGTTTGTTTGGAGTTTATAAAGTGCAACTGGAAATTTAGCATTTAATTTCCAGCTTACAGATACGAAAAAACACATATACACAGAGAAACATCCCATCTCACTCTACTTAATACGGTGGTTTTACAAAGAAAAATCTGGCCAACACTATTTTTTCACACATTCATTCTTGCTTCTGACTCATTCAATCACTTTAACTGTTATATTTCCTGATGATAATATGACTTTGAACAAAAGAAATTAAAAAAAGCAATATTTTTCTACTTTTTAATTCTACTGGCAAGATCAAAGTACACAGTAGGTACTGGTGAGGAGCAGATTTGTTTGGAACAGCAAAATGTTACCATAGTGCTGTGTTGGATTTTTTTTTACTGGACTGTTACTCAACAAGTTAGACCAGACAGAGGGTAGGTGAGTTCAAACATATCATAAAGGAAGCTGTTTATACTGGCAGTTTAAAAGCTGATCACTGTAGATGGATTGCTTCTGTGCTTATAATAGTAAGACAAATAATAAAATACATATTCAAATTATGAAGAAAATTTAAAAAAAAAGGCAGAGAAATCATGCTACTAACCCACAGAGCTAAATGTTTCTGAATTCCTTACCAATGAAGAGTAAAACTCTATTACTGCGAACAAACGAGCCATGAGACATCATCATTAACACAAAGATAAAATAAAATATTTGAAGAAAACAGGGGAGAGAATTTCCTTTTGTAATATGTGCTTGAATTAGAAATGTGCCAGAGATAAGGAAAGTGAGCAGTTAGATTCTCCCCTGAAGTATTAAAACATACCTCCCACTCATTACAAAGGGAACTAAAGCAGTTTTTATATAATCAAAGCATCATGGGAAGTTTCCAACCTCCATGTGTGAAATTCTTAAAACATTCTCAAAAGACAAAAGAGAATAATACAACAAAAAACTTGGAAAATAAAAGAAATAAATGTCTTTTGTCTTCTATGCTATCTAGGGTATATGATCGGTATATATTATTATATGTGATCTAATATATATGATCAAAATCCACATTTCTGGAAACAAAGATTTTGCATAATTGTGGTAATTACCAATCACATTGGACTTTTTAACTTCTCTGCTTTTTCTGTTGTGTTGTCACACATTACATAGGACTCCCAAGATGAATGCAAGTTGTGTTTGTTATATGGTCCAACCAGTCATTGGACAGAAGTGGGTATGTTAACTGCTGTAGGTCTTAATGGGTCCTGGTTGACCAGTACTATCTATCCACCAACCATCAGCTTCACAAATGCTTTCATGGCCAAACAGGTAGGATCTTGGTATAAACTGTGCAACTGCAAGCTTGTAAAAGCTGTTCTTCAGGGAATGATAAGAAATTGTCAGCAAATCAATGTCTAATCCACAGGTCATAATTATTCTAAACTTAATTTGTCACATTCCAATACCAGATCAGGAACAAAGCAGTAACAGCAGCTTAATCTGAAAGCGGCAAATGGACTGGCAGGCATTTAGAGTTATGAGTGATCCATCACAAATAACCTTAGCAACAGAGATAGGGATAGAAGGGAGGGAGGAAGGAAAGAGGGAAGGAAAGAGGTAAGAGAGGAAGGAAAGAGGGGAGGGAAAAAGGAAGGGAGGGAGGAAAGGAAAGATAAGGAGGGAGGGAAGGAAGGAAGGAAGGAAGGAAGGAAGGAAGGAAGGAAGGAAGGAGAGGTAAGGAAAACTGCAGTAACTGGGGACTTTATTGTTCCAAATGCTTAAAATTGGGTCTCCTTTTTTAAAGTACAAAACATGGAAATATATGCTGTTTTCAATTAAATGGGATGAGACTTTAAATATTCTGACATGTTTGAAGGAAATCTCATTAACAAATGTCATGCTTGGCCTGTTCATGCCAGTCATCCAGCTGGCACCCAACCAAAAATCTATTGTTATGGAGCTGGATTGAACTAGATCTTTTTGTGAAGGTGCAAACAGATTAAAGCTGCTCTTGCATAAATGTTTGGTTTTTGTTTTTGTTTTTTTTTCCTAAAATTGATACTTTATTGCTTCCCCAAACTCACTGTATAGCATTACAGGATTTTATCATACTGTGAAATGTGCCAATATTCCAAAAGATATAGATTGTACTCACACAGTAATAAAGACACCATCATTAGTATTCAGATGAGTTTTGTAATTAAAGTCAATATCCTTCTGTGAATGTCCAAATGATAAGTGCAGTTATAAAGATTACATTAATTTTATGAACATCTGTGCAAAATTCATAAAATCATGCCAGTCCTGATGTTTTGCCAGCTTCTTGCTTTTGAGAGTGATTAAAGGATCAAAATATGAAAAGACTTTCTTCTTTTGGCAAATATATAAGTCTTTTAAAATACACCAAAGGGATGGGCAGTGTAGCTCAGTTTGGAAATGTGTAAGCTGATCCAGATCTGCAAGTACTGAAATTGATCCCTTGAAGTGTACTTTGTGCTATGGAGTACCATAATAATTCATTATAGGACGTTATTGCTCTGTACAAGACAGACAAACATGGTAGATGGTACAAGTTAATTTACACTCTTTGATGGAATCCTGCTTTCTTTAGATAGGTACTGAACTAACTTTTAAGACTATGGGAAGGAAAAACCAAAAAGAACCCTTCTCTTACCACAGTCTGGGAATAGGGAAAAAACTGCAATGTGTTTAGTCAATAGTCAGTTACCCGGACTTGCAGATTTGGCCTTGATAAACTGGAATATTATCGAATTATACAGTAACTCTTAACTTCTAGACCCATTTAGGAAGAATTTGTCTTGCTGCTTTCATTAGGAGTGTTTCCTTTTGTACGTACACTGGCTGAAATACAGGTGCTTGTTGCTGTTTCAGAGACTCTGGAACATGAAGGGCCTCTGCATGGTGCTGAAAGCTATGACATAGGACATGGAAGAGAAGCCCATCCCTGCTGTGGCTGGCAGAGGCCAGCTGGGATTCTTGAGGGAATCTCAGATTAAATTAGCCACCTATTTTTACACCATTGAATTCTCTGATTTGTTACATGAAGTCAGAATTTAGTCCTTTAACTTCAGCATGGAAGCTTAGATTGTTAGAAGCAGATTAACATGCATCTGCCTTACCTTACAAAAAGACAAGGTTGCATGTCCTGTGCTTTATCTACATGAATGGCCCTGTATATATCAACAAGAGTTGAATATGAAGACCTTAATCAAGTGGATTATTACCAAGTGTGCCTTTACTTATTTTGCTCTCTGCCTAAGTAAAACCACAACAAAACTTAAAACTAAAATCAAAATGTATGTTTCCTGACAGTATGATTCTGTCACTGTTAGGGCTCAGACAGAGCTCAGAAAAAACTGATATGGAAAATGGATGAAATATCTTCCGTAGTGCTCAGAAATATTCTCCAAAATGATGCTTTTTGACAAGTCACTTTTTTGCATTCCAAGAATGTGCTTCAGCAAGGCTATCCCTCAAGCTAATTTACAGCAGCAGTGGTTTCAATCACAATTACAAAGCACTGAATCTTAACTATTATTTTGGTTTGATTCTTTATTCAAATGACACAGTCACTGTCTTGTGTTATATAATATTATACCAAATGTATTGTAATATTTTAAACAACTTTGTTACATGTTAATACCTTTTTTCTATTTCACATCTTTTGTTTAATTTCTCTCTCACTGAAGTAATAACATTGGCACAATAGAGTGTGTAATAGCTCTGTCTATCATGAAACCTGTTAGTGCACAGATTGTAAACTAGAAGACAGTAATGGATCCTCTGAATCTTTATAGTGTCAGAAAGATTGCTGCACGTGCACATTAAATTCATGTGCTGAAAGGCCTTGTGATTTTATGTTGAATAATATCCCCATTCATATGCAGTAGCTGCTTTTCTTAACAAGATGGCTTTTGTACTTTCCTACTAAAGACTCATATTTTAAATGCCATCTTTGAGTTACAGGAGTACAGAAGATAATTCAAAACTGGTAATTTATAGTTTTGCTTCTGTTTAAACAGCTTACCAACTAGCAACTGCATTGGCTTTAAATTCCTGAAAGAAGCATACTTGTCCTACATTTAAAAAATTTTTCAAGCTATGTCCAAATTAAAACAGATTTTAATGCAACAGTAACAAAAACATCTGAGCTATGCAGTTTACAGTAGTTTTTCAGAGGTACCCTACCTCATTCTTTCTGTAGTGCAGATGTTTAATGTTTAAAAAACAGATATGTACAAAACAAAACCCTGTACTCCTGACTGTAGTGCATCCAGCCATCTGGTGGAATACATCAAATGTTTAAGCGTGCATAGCAATATCACACAATGTGACAGAAAAAAAAAGGGGATGAGAATTCCATGCCTTTGAAAATACCTTTCTATATGGTATAATTCAACTGTCATTGAAGTAGATGAAAAAGCTAGTATTGAATTTGATAGGACCTAGATTTCTCATATAGCATATTTTATTGACAATGTCACTTTAGAAATGTGGAAATGAAATTTCTTGAGAAAATATTTCTGTTATTTATATGTTTGCAACTGTAGAAATGATTGTAAATACAGAGGATACCTCATTAAAATACAGCTTTATGTAGCTAAACAGCCCTTTTTTAAAAAATTGAAAGATACGTAGTTGCCCATCACATTATCTTTCTTATTGTGTTCTCAGCATATGCCTGTTCTTTCACAAACACAAGGACACTCCTGGAAAGTATGCAAGTGAGCTCATCAGTGATGTCAAGACTGGAGGCAGCTTGGGCTGCAGTGATCATGCATTGGTGGAGTTCATGCTCCTGATGGACATAGGAAAAATGAGGAGTACAGTCAGGACCCTAAATTTTAGAAAAGCAAACTTCCAGCTCTTCAGGGAGTTAGTCAGAAGGACCCCCTGGGAGACGGTCCTCAGGGACAGGGGAACGGAACAGAGCTGACAGATCTTTAAGGACACCTTCCATAGAGCACAAGAGCTATCAGTCCCCAAGTGTAAGAAATCAGGCAAGGAAGGGAAGAGACCAGCATGGCTGAGTCGAGACCTGCTGGTCAAACTAAAGAGTAAGAGGGAACTGCACAGGCAGTGGAAGCAGGGACAGGTGTCCTGGGAGGAGTACAGAGAAACTGCCCGGTTGTGTAGGGAGGGGGTCAGGAAGGCCAAGGCGAGGATGGAGCTGAATTTGGCAAGGGATGTATAGAATAACAAGAAGGGCTTCTACAGGTATGTCAACCAGAAAAGGAAGGTTAAAGAAAACGTACCCCCCTTGATGAACAAGAATGGCAATCTAGTATCAACAGACGAGGAGAAGGCTGAGGAGGTCAACAACTTCTTTGCCTCAGTCTTCACTGGCAACCTCTCTCCTTGCACCTCCTGAGTTGATGGACTGCAAGATGGGGACAAGGAGTGTAAAAGCCCCTCCCACTGTAAGGGAAGATCAGGTTCGAGACCACCAGAAGAACCTCAATGTACACAGGTCTATGGGACCTGATGAGATGCATCCCAGAGTCCTGAGGGAATTGGCTGATGTAGTTGCCAAGCCACTCTCCATGATATTTGAAAAGTCATGGCAGTCCGGTGAAGTCCCTGCTGACTGGAAGAAAGGGAATGTTGTGCCCATTTTTAAAAAGGGTAGAAAGGAGGACCCTGGAAACTGCCAACCTGTCAGCCTCACCTCTGTGCCTGGGAAGATCATGGAGCAGATCCTCCTAGAAGCTATGATGAAGCACATGGAAGACAGGGAGGTGATTCAAGACAGCCAACAAGGCTTCACGAAGGGCAAGTCCTGCCTGACCAACCTCGTGGCTTTCTATGAAGGAGTGACTGCATCAGTGGACAAGGGAAAAGCAATGGATGTCATCTATTTGGACTTATGTAATGTGTTGGGGAGATATGGATTTGATGGGTGGACTGTTCAGTGGATGAGGAATTGGCTGGATGGTCACATCCAGAAGGTAGTGGTCAATGGCTCGATGTCTACATGGAGACTGGTGACAAGTGGGGTCCCTCAGGGGTCTGTACTGGGACTGGTGCTGTTTAACATCTTCATCGATGACATAGACAGTGGGATCGAGTGCACCCTCAGCAAGTTTGCAGACAACACCAAACTGAGTGGTGCAGTTGACATGCCAGAAGGACGAGATGTCATCCAAAGGGACCTGGACACCTGGAGAGGTGGGCCTGTGTGAACATCATGAGGTTCAACAAGGCCAAGTGCAAGGTCCTGCACCTGAGTCGGGGCAACCTCGATATCAATACAAGCTGGGGGATGAAGGGATTGAGAGCAGCCCTACGGAGAAGGACTTGGCGGGTTACTGGTGGATGAAAAGCTGGACATGAGCTGGCAATGTGCACTTGCAGCCCAGAAAGACAACCGTATCCTGGGCTGCATCAAAAGAAGCATGGCCAGCAGGTTGAGGGAGGTGATTCTGCCTCTCTACTCTGCTCTGGTAAGACCTCATCTGGAGTACTGCGTCCAGCTCTGGAGCCCTCAGCACAAGAAGGACACGGACCTGTTGGAGCGGGTCCAGAGGAGGGCCATAAAAATGATCCGAGGGCTGGAGCACCTCTCCTACAAGGCCAGGCTGAGAGAGTTGGGGTTGTTCAGCCTGGAGAAGAGAAGGCTGCAAGCAGACCTTATTGCGGCCTTTCAGTACTTAAAGGGGGCTTATATGAAGCATGGGGGCAATCTTTTTGGCAAGTCCTGTTGTGACAGGACAAAGAATAATGGATTTAAACTAAAGAAGAATAGATTTAGACTAGACATAAGGAAGAACTTTTTTTCCAGTGAGGGTGGTGAAGCACTGGAATAGGTTGCCCAGAGAGGTAGTGGAGGCCCCATCCCTAGAAACATTGAAGGTCAGGTTGGACGGGGCTCTGAGCAACCTGAAGTGGTTAAAGCTGTCCCTGCTCACTGCATTGGGGTTGAGCTAGATGATCTCTAAAGGTCCCTTCCAACCCAAAGCATTCTATGATTCTATGATTCTATGACCTGCAGAGGTCATACAATCCTCTCTGACCATGACTGTTGTTTTCTCACTGTCGTGGTTTAGCCCCAGCCAGCAACTAAGCACCACGCAGCCGCTCGCTCACTCCCCCTACCCCGATGGGATGGGGAAGAGAATCAGAAGAGTAAGAGTGAGAAACACTCCTGGGTTGAGATAAGAACAGTTTAATAATTGAAATAAAGTAAAATAGTAATGCTAATAGTAACAGTATAATAATGATAACAATAATAATGATACACGAAGCAAGTGATGCACAATGCAATTGCTCACCACCTGCTGACCGATACCCAGACAGTTCCCGAGCAGCGATCGCTGCTCCCTGGCCACCCCCCCCCCCCCACTTTATATACTGAGCATGACATCATATGGTATGGAATAGCCCTTTGGTCACTTTGGATCAACTCTTCTGGCTGTGCCCCCTCCCAGTTTCTTGTGCACCTGGCAGAGCATGGGAAGCTGAAAAAGTCCTTGACTAGCATAAGCAGTACTCAGCAACAACTAAAAACATCAGCATGTTATCAACATTCTTCTCCTACTAAATCCAAAACACAGCACTATGCCTGCTGCTAGGAAGAAAATTAACTCTATCCCAGCCGAAACCAGGACAGTATCCACCCCTTATTCTATACCATCTACGTCATGCACAGGCCCTCCCCTTTCCAATGTGTTCCAATTAATCACCACCGCTTTCCCTATCTTGATATACACACAGATATCATTCCCTTCGTCTATGGCCCATCCCTCTAAAATGTCCATTGCGTTCATTTAGCCCATGACTTTGGATTCCATCTGTCATCACAGTCTTTCGGAGCAGGAGAGGTGGTGTGCAGTGTTGGACTGTTGCATGCTGAAGTCAGTTCTCATTCCAACATGGTTTAATCAAAGTTCATTTTCATTAAGCTGGGCAATTCTTACTGCAATACCATTGATGCGGCATATAGCAATCATAATATATAGTATTATATACTTAATATTAACCTACTATATTATCATATTAACATGCAGTTAAGAGATAACATATAGTTAAGAGATAACATACAGTATTATAAAGCAATTAATATTATACAATTCAGTTCATTGGCTATTTTCACCCAAAATCAAATTCCCTTGAGGTACACATTGGGCTTCCCCATCCTTTCGCATCACCCACCAAGTGCACCCAGGTCCTTGAGCAAAAGCAATCCCACGAATGGGTTTGCCTTTGCCAGAGGGGGAAGTAACCCAGACTGTCTTCCCCAGCATATTTTTCATGTGCACTACAGGAACTTTATCTCCTTCTACAGTACGTAGAAGTTTTGATTGGGCAGGGCCAGCTCGATTGGCAGATCCCCTGGTGTTGACTAACCAGGTGGCTTTTGCTAAATGCGTATCCCAATGTTTAAACGTCCCACCACCCATTGCTCTCAGGGTAGTCTTTAACAATCCATTGTATCGCTCAATTTTCCCCGAGGCTGGTGCATGGTAAGGGATGTGATACACCCACTCAATGCCATGCTCTTTGGCCCAGGTGTCTATGAGGTTGTTTCAGAAATGAGTCCCGTTGTCTGACTCAATTCTTTCTGGGGTGCCATGTCGCCACAGGACTTGCTTTTCAAGCCCAGGATGGTGTTCCGGGCGGTGGCATGGGGCACAGGATATGTTTCCAGCCATCCAGTGGTTGCTTCCACCATGGTGAGCACATAGTTCTTGCCTTGGCGGGTCTGTGGGAGCATGATGTAATCAATCTGCCAGGCCTCCCCATATTTATATTTCAGCCATCGTTCACTATACCCAAGGGGCTTGAACTGCTTGGCTTGCTTGATTGCAGCGCATGTTTCACACTCATGAATAACCTGTGCAATACTGTCCATAGTTAAGTCCACCCCTCGATCATGAGCCCATTTATACGTTGCATCCCTTCCTTGATGGCCTGAGGCGTCATGGGCCCACCGAGCTATAAATAATTCACCCTTATGTTGCCAGTCCAGATCCACCTGAGCCACTTCAATCTTAGCAGCCTGATCTACTTGCTGGTTGTTTTGATGTTCTTCAGTGGCCCGACTCTTAGGTACATGAGCATCTACATGACGAACTTTTACAACCAGGTTCTCTACCCGGGCAGCGATATCTTGCCACAATGCGGCAGCCCAGATTGGTTTGCCTCTGTGCTGCCAGTTGCTCTGCTTCCATTGCTGCAGCCACCCCCACAGGGCACTTGCTACCATCCATGAGTCAGTATAGAGATAAAGGACTGGCCACTTTTCTCTTTCAGCAATATCTAAAGCCAGCTGGATGGCTTTCACCTCTGCAAACTGACTCGACTCCCCTTCTCCTTCAGCAGTTTCTGCGACTTGTCGTATAGGACTCCATACAGCAGCTTTCCACCTCCGATGCTTTCCCACAAGACGACAGGACCCATCAGTGAACAGGGCATATTGCTTTTCATTTTCTGGCAATTTATTATACAGTGGGGCCTCTTCAGCATGTGTCACCTCCTCCTCTGGTGATATTCTAAGGTTTTTTCCTTCTGGCCAGTCCATGATCACTTCCAAGATTCCTGGGCGACTGGGGTTTCCTATTCGAGCCCATTGTGTGATCAATGCAACCCACTTACTCCATGTAGCATCAGTTGCATGATGTGTAGAGGGGACCCTCCCTTTGAACATCCAGCCCAACACCGGCAGTCGGGGTGCCAGCAGGAGCTGTGCTTCAGTACCAACCACTTCTGAAGCAGCTCGAACCCCTTCATATGCTGCCAGTATCTCTTTCTCAGTTGGAGTATAGCGGGCTTCGGATCCTCTGTATCCCCGACTCCAAAACCCTAGGGGTCAACCTCGAGTCTCCCCTGGTGCTTTCTGCCAGAGGCTCCAGGTAGGGCCATTCTCCCCGGCTGCAGTGTAGAGCACATTTTTAATATCCTGCCCTGCCCGGACTGGCCCAAGGGTTACTGCATGAACTATCTCCCGTTTAATTTGTTCAAAGGCTTGTTGTTGCTCAGGGCCCCATTTGAATTTGTTCTTCTTCCGGGTCACTTGATAGAGAGGGCTTACGATCTGGCTGTCATTTGGAATATGCATTCTCCAAAACCCCACAACGCCTAAGAAAGCTTGTGTTTCCTTTTTGCTAGTTGGTGGGGACATAGCTGTTATTTTGTTGATCACATCCATTGGGATCTGACGACGTCCATCTTGCCATTTTATTCCTAAAAACTGGATCTCCTGTGCAGGTCCCTTGACCTTACTTTGTTTTATGGCAAAATTGGCCTTCAGAAGGATTTGGACTATTTTCTTTCCCTTCTCAAAAACTTCTTCTGCTGTGCTGCCCCACACAATGATGTCATCAATGTACTGCAGATGTTCTGGAGCTTCACCCTGTTCCAGTGCTGTCTGGATCAGTCCATGGCAAATGGTGGGGCTGTGCTTCCACCCCTGGGGCAGTCGGTTCCAGGTGTACTGAACACCCCTCCAGGTAAAAGCAAACTGGGGCCTGCACTCTGCTGCCAAAGGGATGGAGAAAAATGCATTAGCAATATCAGTTGTGGCATACCACTTAGCTGCCTTTGACTCCAGTTCATATTGAAGTTCTAGCATGTCTGGCACGGCAGCATTTAGCGGCGGTGTAACTTCGTTCAGGCCACAATAGTCCACTGTTAGTCTCCACTCCCCATTAGACTTTCGCACTGGCCATATGGGACTGTTAAAGGGTGAGTGAGTCTTGCTGATCACTCCCTGGCTCTCCAGTCGACGAATCAGGTTATGGATGGGAATCAGGGAGTCTCGGTTGGTGCGATATTGCCGCCTGTGCACAGTTGTGGTAGCAATCGGCACCTGTTGTTCCTCAACCTTCAGCAACCCTACAATCGAAGGGTCCTCTGAGAGACTGGGCAAGGTGGACAACTGTTTAATTTCCTCTGTCTCCAAAGCAGCTATACCAAAAGCCCACCGGTACCCTTTTGGGTCCTTGGAATACCCTCTCCTGAGGTAGTCTACACCAAGGATGCACGGAGCATCTGGGCCAGTCACAATGGGGTGTTTTTGCCACTCATTCCCAGTTAGGCTCACTTCAGCTTCCAGTACAGTTAGCTGTTGGGATCCCCCTGTCACTCCAGAAATACAAATGGGTTCTGCCCCTCTATAGTTTGATGGCATTAGCGTGCACTGTGCACCAGTGTCCACTAGAGCCTTATACTCCTGTGGGTCTGACGTTCCAGGCCATCGAATCCACACAGTCCAGTAAACCCGGTTGTCCCTTTCCTCCACCTGGCTGGAGGCAGGGCCCCTCTAACACTGGTCACAGTATTCGCTGTTCACTTCCTGTAAATGTGAATCAAAAGTCCCCTGATCAAGGTCGGAAGTAAAATTAGCCCTCTTACTCTGTCTCGGGAACTGCTCACTGGAAACTGGAGCTGCAATTTTCCTGGGAGAACCGCCTTTTCTAATAGTTTTTCCTTGCAACTCACGCACCCGTGCCTCTAAGGTTGAGGTGGGTTTTCCATCCCACTTTCTCATGTCCTCTCCATAATCACGCAGGTAAAACCACAGGGTGCCCCGTGGTGTGTATCCTCTATATCCTCTCTCTTGAGCATAGGGACGTTGACTCCTAATAGCTGAGACACTGGTCCGTGCAGGTGGGGAGTAGGACAGATCCTCTCTGAGTTGTTGGAACTCTTGGCACAGTTTTTCAGACAGTTTTTCCACAGCCGAGACACAGGCCCGTAGGGAGGAAGAGAGCTTTTCTTCGTATTCCTGGAGTTGTCTAGCCACTTCATCCACCGTTGGTGCCTCGTCATCTTTCCAGGCTAGTATTGCCAACGAGTTGGAATACGATGCTGGTGCGCTCCGTACCACCTTCCGCCACATGGATTGTGTGCACCTGACTTCATCTGGGTCTTTGGTTAACTGCTCATCATTCAGGTCACTGTAAATCACCTCCAGCACGCCTAATTCCCTCAGGTACTGGATACCTTTCTCTATGGTGGTCCATTTGCTTGGGCGGTATAAAACATCCTCCTTGAAGGGATACCTTTCCTTCACGCTTGACAGAAGTCGCCTCCAGAGGCTGAGCGGTTTTGCCCCTTTTCCAATTGCTTTGTCAATGCCCCCTTCCCTGGAAAGGGATCCCAGCTGCTTGGCTTCCCTACCCTCTAAATCCAGGCTACTGGCCCCGTTATCCCAGCATCGGAGCAGCCTGGATGACGACCAAAATCTTTTCGCATATCTCGCAGCTCACTCAGGGATAGGGATCAGGTGGTCACCATCTCATTTATGGGTTCTTCCTTCTCTGGTTCTCGTGATGGCCCTGGTTCATCTTCATCCCTTACTAAACGAACTGATTTCCCCGTGTATTTTTCCTTCTGTATAGGGGCAACTAATACCAGCGCAGGTTGGTTCTCTGGTTTAGCTGCAGTGTCTGTCACTGGGGTTTGAGTAGCCGCAGTGCCCATGGCTGTGGTTTGAGTAGCCACAGTGCTCATGGCTGTGGCTGGAGTAGCCACAGTGCCTGGGGCAGGGGTTTGAGTAGCTGCAAGGCCTGTAGTGGGGGTTGGAGTAGCCGCAGGGCCTGTAGTGGGGGTTGGAGTAGCCACAGTGCTTGTTGTTTTGTCATCAGATCCAGAGACCTTCTCTTTCTTTTGAGGGTACTGATTAGTGTTGACCACAGCTCGATAGGCATGGGCCAGTCCCCAGCATGTTGCAATGATTTGTGTCTCTCTGGAGCTACCAGGGTGACAACATACTTCTTCCAAATACTTTACTAATTCTTCAGGATTCTGCACTTGTTCAGGGGTGAAGTTCCAAAACACTGGAGGTCCCCACTGCCCTAGGTACTTGCGCATACGTTCCCACACACCCTGCCACTCATAACTATCCAGCCTTGGGGTAGATCTCTGGATGGTATTTTTAAACTGCTTACTGACCTTTATCAAAACAGAAACAACATTCCCAAGAATTATCAATAGAAGTATCTTAACTGCCCAGGGGTGTTCAAGATACAGGAAAGTTGTTGTAATGAAGGAGGAAACATCATAGAAGAAAGCAGCAAAGGTGCCATTCTGTATTTCCTCCACAACAAGCCTCTCAGAGTAAGAAGTATAATTGCTAACTCTCTCTATGAGGTAGTACCTGAAGTACAGTAGTGACTTCTGTATGAAACCCAAATACCAAAGAATGCTCAAGGTCAGGGTTTTGATAAGGAGCCTCCCAAGCAAAAGATCATGAATCACTGCAGAGCATAGCACACTACACAAACTGACAGCAAGCTTTAACGCGTGCTGCAAAAAAAAGAACATGGTGCAGATCAGAAGAACTAATATCGTGACCGGCAACTGTTAACAGACTCCTTAATACACTCTAGTTAATCTGTTCTTATCTCAAACCCTTCGGGCCCCACGTTGGGCGCCAAAAAGGACTGTCGTGGTTTAGCCCCAGCCAGCAGCTAAGCACCACGCAGCCGCTCGCTCACTCCCCCTACCCCGATGGGATGGGGGAGAGAATCGGAGGAGTAAGAGTGACAAACACTCCCGGGTTGAGATAAGAACAGTTTAATAATTGAAATAAAATAAAGTAAAATAATAATAATAACAATATAATAATAATAGTAATAATAATATACAAAGCAAGTGATGCACAATGCAATTGCTCACCACCCACCGACCAATACCCAGACAGTTCCCGAGCAGCAATCGCTGCTCCCCAGCCAACCCCCCCCCCAGTTTATATACTGAGCATGACGTCATATGGTATGGAATAGCCCTTTGGTCAGTTTGGATCAACTCTTCTGGCTGTGCCCCCTCCCAGTTTCTTGTGCGCCTGGCAGAGCATGGGAAGCTGAAAAAGTCCTTGACTAGCATAAGCAGTACTCAGCAACAACTAAAAACATCAGCATGTTATCAACATTCTTCTCCTACTAAATCCAAAACACAGCACTATGCCTGCTGCTAGGAAGAAAATTAACTCTATCCCAGCCGAAACCAGGACACTCACATACTGAAAAGCAAAGTGTAAAGGAGGAAGAATTGATATGACATTTGCCATGTTGCCTCATAACCTTCTCTTTTGTATGGCTCTGCTGAACAATGAAGATAAGAAGGCAGAGAGTTCTTATGTACTTCTGACTGGCAGTGAGATAGATTTATTATGGAAAGCTCCTAAGAGACCAATTAATATCAAGAGGGTTGTCAATATATGTGTACCATGAAGAATACAGGCAGCCCATCAACACACTGTGAAGGTAAGGTCACTGAACACAAGAACACTAGGGGACAAATTTAGTCAGAATGGTGTGAAAACTAAGCACTAATTAAGGTAATTTTAAAACTCTCATAATGGCAAAATACTGCATAGTCTAGAACTCCATTTTCTAGGAAGATGCATTATTTTTCTTAAAGTACCACCACAGATAAACACTGAAAAGAAAAGGCAGGATTATATCATCCCAATAATGCTTGATGTTTCCTGTCTGTGAGAGTGGTCACAGTTCAGAAATGAAGATGTTAATTTTTAACTTAAGTGATTCAAGTAAGGCTTCATTGGTTTCTATTACAAGAGGACATGTTGGCAAATGTAGACATCTCCAACATTTAATTGTGATCCCTGGGGTTCACTGTTGTTCAGGCAATGCTGCTCAACTATTAATTGTATTCATCAGTGTCCTAGGAGTATAAACTAGGTAAGTGAGATTTGAGGTTGGGGTATGATAGAGGACAAGAAATTCTTGCAGGAAGAATTACATAATCTAGAAGACTGGGATGATACAAGTGCTAATACAAAATGCAAATCATATGTGGCTTATGATTTTGCCTTTGCAATTGTCTAAGTTATTGCTGAAGCAAACACATTGAAGCAGTGAAGCACTGTGTTTAAGAGCTTGGAACAGTAGACAGTAAAGTCAACTGCATTCCCTCACTAAACTTCACAAAACCATGATAACACCTGTAGGATAACTATGAGTTGGGCAGCATGCTATATGAGGACAAACGAACTTGAACTGCGTACAGACTCCGTCTGACCATGCTCGAGGGTAAGATGTTTCTGCCAGGGACTCCAAGACCAAGTGATCTAACTGAAAATGGCACACATATCTGATTGTATTTTACAAGGCTGACCATAAGCTGATACTTTGATGTGTGCTTTCCAACCACACCTAGGAAAGAAACAATAGCAAAAAAGGGAAAATAAGTGCACACACACCAAGTATCTCTGATGGCATATACAAATCCAACAATAAAGCTGACCAAGGTAGCTGGCAACTGGCCATAAAATAACCTTTGCAAACTTTTTGTGTGGTTAGAGTTTGACTTAAGTTTCTACTTACTGTGCTGTAGCTGTCATTCTTCTGTCTCTCAATTTATAATAGAAATTTTTACCACATTCAAATTTTGTGAGGACAAATACATTAATGATTGATATTTATTTTATTTTATTTTATTTTGATAGTGTTGTGTATATAAATGCATAAGTAAATGTAAGTCTTCATGAGCCAATATGGTTTTTTGTTTGTTATCACTGTAAAGATATTAGATTTTAGCAATATAGCTCCTAAACACTTACAAGCAAAACTGTACATCACATCAGTGTGGTCTTCAGATGTGCCTTTGTGTGCAAGATACAGTTTTGCCACACCCTATGCCTTTTCGAGAAGCAAAGCTCATTGAAGCGAAGTCAAGACAAGGTTTTAAGAGTAGAATATGCTGAGGCAAAGGCTGTCATGAAAGTAAACATCCTCTCTTCAAATAACTTGTAGCTGTTATGACTATACTAGCACTTAAAGTTGTCAGAGATGTTCATTAACCTTTACAATGAAGAGTGAGCTCTTTCCAAAATGTATGTATTCTTGTAGAGACAATCAAGTTACATCTTATCTCTGTCTGAACATAACAAATCAGCTTGTTTTCAAGTTTTATCTCTAGATCAACCATAATAATATTGTTTTGAGGGCTTCTTTTAGAACATGTAGTGAGATATCTGGTAAAAATGGCTGTATTTCTGCAAAACTGAGATAACTGTATCACTGACTTGTGGTTTTATATCATTTATTTGCACTACAATATAAAGAACAAAATAAAAATGCTAGATGGCTGTAAAAATAAAATATAGTTGGGGAAAGAAACATGGCTTTTATAAAGGGGAGTCCTTCCCTGCAAGTCTCGGGCTTTCTAGAATGGGACACCAAGTGTGTCAGTAAGGATAATCTGGTTAATATAGCCTTCCTTGGTTTACAAGCAGATTTTGGCAATGTTCCTCACCAAAGACTATTAAGAAGGCAGCCAAGGCATAAGAATAATAGTAATTGGTTGCTTAAATTGTTGATTAAAAAAAGCAAGATTTCAGTAAATAGTCAGTTTTTGCAGTGGAAGGAGATTACCAGTCAAGCTCCGCAGCAGAGTGGGTTGCAATCTGTATCACTCAACATGTAAATAACATGAAACATGAAGTGTAAAGATTGCTGATGAAAAGTAGTGATGAGAGCTGATTTTGAACAACTGCAGGAGGACTAAGGAGTGAGCGCTTGGGGGACAGAATTATACCTAGACAAATATAAAGTGACATTTTCAAAAAATAATGTTAACAAAAATTAGTATGATGGGCTCTGAAAGAACTGTTATTGATGATAATTGAAATCTTAGTGGTATGAAACTGTCAACTCAGTATGCAATAGTGGTCAAAAAAGAAAGTAAATTTTCAAAATTATTAGGAAAGGAATACTGAAAAAAATTGAAAAGATCATGATGCAGTTTAACATATCCTTGGTTTATTCATATCTTGAATACAGCCTGTAGTTCTGCATATCAAAAAATTTATAGGAGAACTTGAAGAAATTCAGAGAAATGTAATTATCATGGTCAAAGGTCTGAAACCTCTTCCATTTAAGAAACAATTGTGTAACATTCTTACCATAAAGCTGTCTTTAGTCTGGAAAACAGACAAGAGAGAAAGATTATGACAGAGGTGTATAAAATCAGACTTGGTAGGAAAAGAATAGATAGGGATTAAATCTTCACTATTTCTACAAGTACAGGAACAAGGAGTCTTAAGCTGAAGGTAGTAGGAGCATGGTTTATGGAAAAAAAAAAAAAAAGCAAATACTTCAGGCTACAGGTAGCTGTGCTGGGGAATTCCTAGCCTTGTGAGTGCTGAAGTATAGGCTCAAAGATCTCAAAGACCAGAGTCTTCCCTAGGTATCCATTTATGACCTCTTTTCTGACTGGTTGCCACCCTAGGCATAATTCTGTCCCTAACACAGTTAGGGTCTTCCTGATGGGAGCAGCCATAAAGGCGACCTGATTTTAAAAGAAAATATACTGACAGAAAATGTCTGCTAAAACAGTGCCAGAAGAAGATGCCTACCAGCCTGGGAACTGCCAGAGAGCTGCTAGCCTGGGAACCCAGCCTGTGAACTAGAAGCACCTTTAAGAAGTGCAGCTGGCATCTTTGAAGTGCAGCTGGGAATCTAAAAACTAGAGAAATTGTGAAATACCATCGTTAAGAGGAAATAGAAGAAACTGCAATAGCAACTTATAGAATCATAAAATCATAGAATGGTTTGGGTTGGAAGGGACCTTTACAGGTCATCTAGTCCAACCCCAATGCAGTGAGCAGGGACATCTTCAACTAGATCAGGTTGCTCAGAGCCCCGTCCAACCTGACCTTGAATGTTTCCAGGGATGGGGCATCTGCCACCTCTGTGGGCAACCTGTTCCAGTGTTTCACCACCCTCATTGTAAAAAATTTCTTCCTCATATCTATTCTGAATCTACCCTCTTTTAGTTTAAAACCATTACCCTTTGCCCCATCACAACAGACCCTGCTAAAGGGTTATCATCTGGAAAGGCAAAAAATAGGCTGGAAGAAGGGGGAAACATCCTGAGAAAGTGGGAATCGACAACTGCTATTGGCTGTTCTAGCTGAAAGAACAGAAAAACAGTCTGGAAAAACAAAAATTGGTCTGAGAGAATAGAAAATATCATCTATTACCTGTCCCGAGTGAAAAATATAAATTAGCAATATCTATTGGCTGCTCCAGGTGGCAGTGTCCTACACCCCTTTACATCTCTGTTACAGAAAAACGACTTGCTTTTCACCCAAAATGAAGCCTCTCTCTCTTTGAGAACTCCCTCTGCACCAACTTTTCTATGAGATCTCCTAGACAGATTGGACCCTCACCAGGCACACTTGTCTGAATCCAGACTCCTTTATGCAGATAATTTTCTAAGTGAGACTGTCCATCATTGAATGGCCCCACTCCAGGGAGCCATTCCGAGGCCCCCCATCTGGGAGTGATTCTAAGGCTCCACTCCTAGGAGTAATTTGATTAGCACTGTACCTGTATTACTTTGAATAATATGTATATAAGCATGCATATAAGTAGTAAATCATATTTGCTCCTTTACTGATGGTTATCTTGTAGTAATTTGTAATATTGAAATACATACTCCGCTGCTACTATTGATTGCTGCTACTACTGACTGCAGTTACTATTGAAATATATTTTTTTACTAATCATAAGTATACTTTATATATACTTTACTAATAGTAATTTGTAGTAATCTGTAATAAAGAACCTTAGGAAATAAAACCTCTATGTCCATGTATTAGAGAATCCTGCAAACCTACTGTTGCAATCTTTACACACCCACAGGTCAGGTACTTGTTATAGGTCATGATACCTCCTAAAGGAGGGAATAACCATGGAGACACCAAGGGATTAAGGGCTTAGCAGTTCATTTATGGCCACTTTTCTTTTGCCTGGAATACAGAAGTATTATAGACTTAACTGCAGACTAATTTTTTTTTTTTTTAACCTATAGCACAATTTATAATTCTGTTATAAATATATACAATTTTGTCAAATCATTTACAGTATTGTTGTCTATCAGTAGCTGCGGATCTGTAACATGTTTCTTCCTTGATGCAGCTTTTGTCTTTGCTTTGTGGTTCAGGTTAGGTTTCCCTGCTTTGATTCCTGTCATCAACAAGAAGTTAGGCCAATATAATGATAGTCTCAAAATCAGTGAGGTCAAATAGTCCTGTCTGATATATATTTTTTTCAAGAAAATTGAGAGTAGAATAATGACTCTTCTCAATCAGAGTGTGAAAAAAATTTAAAAACTGCTCTCACACCTCAGCTTTAAGATAAAGATCAACACTTATTTACTTACTTGCCCAGGACACATTACAATTTACATCTGTTCCTGCCTTTATAGTGATGTCTCTGAATAGAACAAATATAATAAACCAGAATGGAAAAAGTTCTCATCTATCATTGTCAGGTGATATATTAGATATTTTCATTTTTATACTAAGTTAATTTTTAGTTGTCACAAATTTCTAGGATTGTTAAGAATCTTTATAAGAAGATTATAATAATTTTAAAGCTCATTGACATTATTGGAAGGTTTTCTGTTGGCTTCAGTGAATTTTAGAATAGGCTTTTTGTGTTGATAAAAATATGAGTTCATTTTGCGAATGAAAACTTATTTTAATAAGGTTGGCTTTGTTTTGTTTTGATTTGTTTTTTTTATTCTGGTCTGCAACTCTTATTTTCTTGAGAATTTGATGCTCTGTATTCATCTGACAATGGGAGTGTATTAATTACCAATGTTTTAGACATGAACTACTATTTGATATACAGGCCCAATAAGAAAGTGACAGTTGAGCTGTTAATAAACTGAAATAGCTGGCCTGCCTTCAAAGAGCAACGATTTGCATTATTGTTCCTTTTAATTTTGTTTCTTAGTGTAGATCTATTGCTGTTCATCTGATTTTTATTTTTTTCCCCACAAAATATGAAAAGAAGTGGCCACAAATTAGTGAAGGAAAAATTACAAGCCATGATGTCTGTATCTGTTCAAACTTCTCTTCCCCTGAAAATGAAGCACAAACTTAAAAGGGATCTCTCAGTTTTTGTTTTTTGGTTTAAGACAAAACAGTAAATAGTTAAAACCAAGCAAAGTTTCCCATTGAAAGAACATTCTGGCATTTCTATTTTTTGTAACTGGTAGAAATAACAGCTAGAGACTAGTATGTGGGGAAAGTAAATCTGGATTTGAAGTTAGTCTGAGATGAACCCTAGTCAGCAGACTACAGAAAATACAGGTTATTTGTCTCAACTCACAGAGGGGAACAGAGCTGTGACTGATCTTGGTTATCAGCAGAAATATGAAGACCAGGTAAGGTGTTGTGCAAGGAGAATCTCTTTCAGATTGTATTTTGTCTAAATAAGTGAAAGAATCAATAAATATTGCTTAGTTTTAATGCACTTCCTCTTGAATTATTTCAGTCTTGTTTCTTAAAAGGAAACTCTCACAGTACGGTACCTAGTGGGCTAGGATTGAAGCCCTCCCTTAACAAGAGCAAACAGGAGACTGCTGCCTTTGGGAAGTGAGTCCATAAGGCCTCAATAGCCAGCAATGATACCTCTGTCTGGATAACCATGAGACCTGTTCCATCTCCATTTTCACCACCATTTTCCATTTTATTGTATTCTCATTATTTTTAATTATTCTGTTCAATTTTCTTGTAATGTCTTTTTACTCATGATCCTTCTTTCTCCTTTTTTTTTCACTGCTGTTTTATGTATCTATCACGATCATTTCTAGAAGCAGTACTTTGAAAAAAGAAAAACATGGTAATGTTGATTTATCTCAGCAGGTTAAAGTCCTGTTAACTTTTCAGATTCAGTAACATTTAAGCAGAGATATAAATTTCTCCAGCAATACTCTGTTTTGTTCTTAATTCAAATTAAAGCCACCATCTTTCTGAAAATTGGATGTGTGCAGCCACCCTGTCTACAAAGAATTTGTGTATCTAACTGAATGCCTTTGAAATTCTATGAAATATGGTGCATCTCTATTCCTCAAAACGCAATCAAGTAAGATATTTTATGTTAAATTGTGTGACAAAAGCTCATCCACAAAAGAACACAGAGAGGCAATGACAGATGAGGGAGTCCTGGCTACTTGCAGGCCCATCACGGGGGCTATCAGCCCATTTAAGGCCCAAGTCCACAAACCCAGAAAAACACAGGACCAAAAAGGAAGGTGGAAAACCCAAACGGAGGACTCAGAAGAAGGGACACCCCATATGGACCCCTCCCAGGGATGTCCAAGGAGAGCCTCAACCCCATTGTCCAGATGTAAACCAGATCAAGATGAATTAATGCTGCATCACCTTTTGGCTTGAGGGGGATTGCTAACTAGCGATATTGGACACATTATGGGGTACAGGGGAAGAGCATTTGGGGATTGCATGAGATTTATTATGGGATATTTAGGAGAGGAATCAAAACCAGGAAAAGGAAGGGATTTAGGTGATTTCTGAAGGAACAAGAGCAGGAAAGTAGAAGTATAATGGGATAAAAATGGCTGGTCACGTGTAAAGAGTTTGCTTGTCAGTATGCTTATTTTGCTATGCTCTGCACTCAGTCAGCACAGCCTTTCCTTTCTTTTTATAAATTCCTTTCACAGAATCACAGAATCAAACAATGGTTGAGGTTGGAAGGGACCTTTGGAGGTCATCTGGTCCAACCCTCCAATCAAGCAGGGCCACCTAGAGCCAGTTGCCCAGGACCATGTCCAGATGGCTTTTGAATATCTCCAACAATGGAGACACCACAACCTCCCTGGGTAATCAGTGCCAGTGCTCAGTCACCCTCACAGTGAAAAAGTGTTTCCTGATGTTCAGAGAGAACCTCCTGTGTTTCAATTTGTGTCCATTGCCTCTTGTCCTGTCACTGGGCACCACTGAAAGGAGCTGGTTCTGTCCTCTTTGCACCCTCCCTTCTGGTATTTTTATATATTGATGAGAATCAATCCATCTCACTGTCTGCTCAGCCAGCCCATACTTCAACAGCTTCTCTATAAGAAGAAGCTCTCTTATAGGAGACAGTGTCAAAGAACTCACTGAAGTCCAGGTAGAAAATATTGACTGGTCTCCCCTTACATAGCAGCACAGTCATTTCATTGTGGAAGTTTCAAATTCGTCAAGCATGACTACCACTTGGAGAAGCTATGCTGACTACTCTTGATGATTTTCTTGTTCATGTGCCTGGATTAACTGCTCCATCACCTTCCCAGGGATCAAGGTGTGGCTGACTGGCCTGAATTTCCTTGGGTCCTCCTTTTTGCCCTTCTTCAAGATAGCAGTGCCATATGCTTTCCTCCAGTCCTCAGGCACCTCTCCCATTCTCCTTGACCGTTCAAAGATTATTAAGGGAGGCCTTGTAATGACACCAGCCAGCTCCCTCAGCACTTGTGGGTGCATCCTGTCAGGCCCATGGACTTATGTCTGTCCTGTTTGCTTAAATATTCCCTGACCTAATCCTCTTCCGCCAAGGGTATATCTTCCTTGCTCCAACCTTTCCCCCCAGTCCCTGGGATTCCTGAAAGCCAGTCTTGCTAGTAAAGACTGAGGCAAAGAATATATTCAGTACTTCAGCCTTTTCCATGTCCTGTATCATCATGTCGCCAGCCCCATTCAGCAGCAGGCTCACTTTTCATTAGCCTTCCTTTTGTCACCTTGTAGCCCAAATTGTAGGAGCCCTTCTTGTTGTCTTTGACATCCCTTGCCAAATGCAATTCCAGCTGGACTTTGGCTTCATCCCTGCATGCTCGGGCATTGTCTTTGTATTCCTCCCAGGTTATCTGCCCCTGTTTGCATCTTCTGTATACTTCCTTTTTGTGTTTCAGCTTGGTCAGAAGCTCCTTGTTCATTCACACAGGCCTCCTAGACTTTTCTCCTGACTTCCTGCCTGTTGGGATGGACAGCTCCTGAGCTTGGAGGAGATGATCCTTGACCATCAACCAACTTTTTTCAGCCCTCCTTCCCTGCAGTGCCTTATTCCAAGGGACCCTTTCAAGCAGATCCATGAAGAGGCCAAAGTCTGGTCTCCTGAAGTCTAGTGTTGCTGGTGTCTCTAAAGGTGTCTTCATGATAGGGGGTCAGGTACTAGGGACCAAGGAATTTCCATCCAGCTCTGTGTGTGTATGCCTGTGTGTGTATGAGTCAGAGGGTCTGTACCAGCAACGGGAGTGGGGCTGCAGCCTCAGGAGTTTGTATGTCCAGGTGCCAGGAGCTGGGAAGACTGGACTCCAGGGGCAGCTACTGAGAAAACTGAGTGCCTGGGTCCAGGTGTTGAAGCAATCCACATATTACATATGTGTATATATAAAAATATATCCTCACTAGTAGACTTCTATTCTGCTTAGCTAAAGAGGGGAACAAGATGAAGCCATTGGTGCTATCTGTGTCCATGTGAGTGCCCTCTGTGTCTGTGATCCATGTGGCCAGTATGTGTATATGTATGTATGTGGTGTATATGTGTGCACTGTGTGCATGTGCCTACTGGGAATACATTTTTACCCTCACTACTAATTGGACCTGGTGGTACAGAGCTGCAGCAGCCTCACTTCTCTTGGGTTGTCCAATCCAGCTCAATATTTTCCCCTAACATGTTATAAATACGGAAGTCACATCCTGCAAACTACTAGGCATATGTGGCCTACAGGAAAAGTTAGATCAATAAATATGTTCCAACATATATTTTTTTTTTCTAAAAATACCACACCTGAAGTGGTGATTTAAAGAAAACTGAAATAAAATAAAATCATAACTATCTTATAATGCTAGAACACCCCATTTCAAGAATTTAGAATGTAATTTTTAAAAGGGACTCTCAACAAAAATCTTATTGATGTGTGTGTGAGCCAGCAAACACGGGACACAGGAACAACCACAAAAGCACAGATGAAATGCAAAGAGTAGATCTATTTTCGTTACCTCACCAATCAGGGGATTCCCGAAGGAGCACCCAGGCAGAGGCACACAAGTGGGAGTGCAGGCACTGCGGAGCTCAATCCATACTAGACGATCACCAAACCTGCTGTTTTCACCTGTTTTTCAGGGATTCATGCAGGGGTAATTTACCACTGTGCTTTGATCTTTCCCACAGCAGGGCAGGAATCTCAAGTGTGTTCGATATAGTGCCTCTAAGTCTATCACAGGCCTATGTTAGCTAAACACAGATGTTCTACTTGTCCAACACACAAGGCCAAATAACAATGATCATGATACATGTGTTTTTTGACACCCCAGCTGCAAGTTGCTTGAACGTGTTTACAATCCTCCTCACCAGTCTTCCAGTATTCTCCCACAATATGTATATCTGTTATTAAATGTTTAAGTTGACAGTATTGGAACAAAAGTTTCCACACAAATATCAAACAAATTTTACAAACTCAAAATTAAGTGTTTTCAGAATTTTACCTGAGAATTTTTAATACCTTATAGTTTAAGTAGAAAAAAATATATAATAAAACAAACAAACAAACAAACAAACAAAAAGATCTTTCCAGATCAAAAGAGGAAAGACTCTTACAATGAATTTCAGGACTGAGATCTGTTACCTGGAGAGGATTTGCTAACCCAGCAGGCAGCTAAACACCACACAGCTGTTCATTCACTCCCCCACAGTGGGATGGGAGATAGAATTGGAAAAAAAAAGTAAAACTCATGGGTTGATATAACAACAATTTAATAGGACAGAAAAGAAAGGGAAAATAATAATAATGCTAAAAGAATATACAAAATAAGAAATGCACAGTGCAATTGCTCACCACCTGCTGACTGATGCCCAACCAGTTCCCAAGCAGCAGACTCCTGAGCAGTGGACCCCAGGACAACTTTTGCCCTGGTTTATATACTGAGCATGACATCATATGATATGGGACATCTCTTCGGTCCGTTTGGGTCAGCTGTCCCAGCCATGTCCCCTCCCAACTGCTTGTGCACTCCCAGCCTAGTCACTGATGGGGCAGTGTGGGAAGCAGGAAAATGCCTTGACTCTGTGTAAGCATTGCTCAGCAGTAACTAAAACATCAATGTGTTATTAACTTTATTCTCATCCTAAATCCAAAACACAGCACTATACCAGCTACTAGACAGAAAATTAACTCTATCCCAGCCAAAACCAGGACACCAGTGGACAATGATTGTGCTTCTTGGAAATCAAATGGCAAGCTAAACATGCAAGCTTGATAAGTATTAAGTTGACATGACTGCAGCATTTATTTTAGGCATCTTCAGTTATAGTATGAAAATTAGTTTGGGTTCTATCTATGAAAAGTGGCAAGTAAGAGAAAGGATTATTATTAATTACTGTGTGGAATCAGGAACAACATTTCGGTGTGCCAACTTCTGATCCCCTCCACTGCAAAGCATTTGGGCTCCTGAAGAAAGCACCAGTGGCTGACATGCAGGAGTCACACTACACTAATATGTAGGCAGGAAGGATGAAGGAGTGATTATCCTAAACATCTGCAAAAAGAAAAGTTGAATTTCTTGGGAAGCCTTGGAAGTAATTAAAGAGGAAAATTTAAACTTAAGTGTACATGCTAGATTGGGGCTAGAAATATCAGTGAAGAATTTCCCAAAAGAAAATATATAGGTATATGTGGATGCCACTTATGTTGCTGGATACAAAGAACTATATAAAGAAGTTAAATCGATGGTCAATACTCAAACAAGAACCCTGACCTTTGATTGAGATAATTTAATTTCAATGTGATTTTTAGGTTTGATTTCACTGTCAGTCACATCAGAAAGTTGCCTTTGGGATTGGTTCTCAGTTCAGATCTGTTCACTTCAGAGTTGAATGCAGGTTTTCATGAAAGATGGATGAGTCTTGTAACCTCCAATTTCTTTGTCATATCATATGTGTTCCACTTCAAAAAGTGTGTGAAAAGTCTGGAGTTCTGTTTTTGTACAGGTGAGTTAGCGTACTTGTAAAAGTTTTGATCCTGTCTTGCTTTGATTTCTCTGTTAATTTTAGTAGAATCAAAGTATGTTTGCACCCTATGGCCATGTGGTGTAATGTTTTAACTTTGGTCTATCCATACCTAAGTCTTTTGGACTTTGGTTGTGGATTTCAGGATTTCCTCAGCACATATTCATTTAATTCCATGTGTGCTCTGTGATGTTTTTAGTAAGCCATAAATAGCATAAAGACTGCAGGATGCTTGTGCCCTGTGGAAAGAGATCATCTGTCTTCCTCTTCCTCAGTTAGCTAAAGCATTACATAAGAAAGATGTTAGAGCTGGCAAAACTTGTTCATTTCCTTTAGTTTCAAAAGGCTTCAGCAAGGTGCATGAATTAACAGGTTTTAGTCCAATGAATCATAATTTAGACAGTAGATGGCCAAACTGACAAGTTAAGTTAAAGCAGATAGACTTCTGACTTAATCATGATTGATGTTGAAGGAATTTACACAAAAAATACAATTTCTTACTGAAGCTACTGTAGCGAGGAGGATATAAGACTAGGCAAAATAACCACTTAAGCTGGAAATAACTTTATAAATATGAAAAAGAATTTTGTACTCTCCCTCCCTGGAAAAAAAAAAAAAAAAAGAAAAAAAAAGCCAAAACCAACACCTCTCACACACAAAGAAGGGATGGACCCCACAATTACAGCAATAAGGTCCAACATTGGTCTATGAAAAAACTTTTGGGTAAGTCTGAGAGAGAAAGGGGTAAGACAGAGAAAGAGTTTTTAGGGAGGTTTTTAATGGTACTGAAATATTTCTGAAACAGTTGACAGCTAAGAAACTGTAGTGATTCTAGTTGGAATGGAGTTACCTTTCTTCATAGCAGCCCATAGGGTGCTGTGTTTTGGATTTATGACTAAACCAGTGTT
The DNA here is from genome assembly GCF_030463565.1 of Pelecanus crispus. NCBI lineage: Eukaryota > Metazoa > Chordata > Aves > Pelecaniformes > Pelecanidae > Pelecanus > Pelecanus crispus. Next base: position 84,013,200 of record NC_134645.1, read on the forward strand.
GATAACACACCAATGTTTTGGCTACCGTTGAGCAGCATCAAGGCCTTCTCTGTTTCTCATTCTGCTGCCCCAGAAAGTAGGCTAGGGGTGAGTAGGAGTTTGGTAGGGGACACAGCCAAGACAACTGCCCCCAATGGACCAAAGGGGTATTCCACATCATCTGACTGTGGATTTGGTCTTCCCAAGTAGCCTTGTCTTGGAGACTCACTAAGAATCCATCTGCTGGTGGGAGATGGTGAGTGATTGCTTTTGCACAGAGACCCCAGCTATGTATGGTTATCTACTCTAATGAAAAAGGGTGTAAGAGGTGGAGAAGGGGTGGAGAAAATTAACAATTTGGAAAAATCAATATGTACTCACAAATCCAGATTCTGAGAATGCCGCCTCAAGAGCTGGCTGACGTTATACTCTTTATAATTCCACCTTATTAGTGTAGTTGTCACATTGATAGTTTATATAAGTTTATTCCTTGTCTGGTTGAAGTAAACATATTTTTTATAAAATATATTTGAAAATCATTCTGGTGATTTGATAAAATTATTAAAAATAAAATAAAATAAAATAAGAAAATACGTATCCTTTCCAGTTAGAATGAAACAGAACAGAACAGAATAGGATAGAATACAATACAATACAAAAGATTAGATTTGATTAGATCAGACTAGATTATTTCAGTTGGAAGGGACCTACAACAATCATCTAGTCCAACTGCCTGACCAATTCAGGGCTGACCAAAAGTTAAAGGATGTTGTTAAGGGCATTGTCCAAATGCCGCTTAAACACTGACAGGCTTGGGGCATCAACCACCTTTCTAGGAAGCCTGTTCCAGTGTTTGACCACCCTCTCAGTGAAGAAATGATTCCTAATGCCCAGTCTAAACCTCCCCTGGCACAGCTTTGAGCCATTGCCACGCGTCCTGACACTGGATACTCAGGAGAAGAAACCAACACCTCCCTCTCCACTTCCCTTCCTCAGGAAGCTGTAGAGAGCAACGAGGTCTCCCCTCAACCTCCTTTTCTCCAAACTAGACAAAGTCCTTAGCCGCTGCTCATAGGACATTCCCTCCAGGCCTTTAGTCAGGTTTGTTGCCCTCCTCTGGATGCATTGTATCTCCCAAAATTGTATCCCCCAGACTTACAGGTGTGGAAGGCATAGGAAACAGCAGTAGCATTGAATGAATTAAATAATACCAAGAGTGAATATTATTAATTGAATAAAGCATGCAGTCATTCCAGTCTCAATCTGGAGGAAAAGAAAATATGGGGTGTGTGTTTCTTCATTAAATTTTACTTATATCTCATGATGAAAAATTAAAATTGTTTGACTATATACATCCTCAGTTCAGCTTATTAGACTGTGAGTCAATAGATTAGAAAATTCTGTGATTTTACACTTGTTGTGTGAAGATTCAAGAACAGCTTTACATAAGACAGACTAAAACTTGCAGAGCAAAATCTTCACTCAAAAATTCTTGTAAGCCAAGAAATCCTACAAATGACAAAACCTAAGCCTTAAAAAAAAATTGGGTTTCTCTCTGACTCACAACAGAAGATGAAAGATAAGCTCCGTTTCAAAACTTATTGCACTTATTCCATTTTAAAAAGAAGTTGAGCTATTTTCTTGTTTAATGAATGAAAACTGTTATTTGCTAGTTCCTTAAAAATCACACCTTAGTTGAAGGATAAACCTAAAGTGTTCATGGAGCTGGGAATATTTCTAAATGAAGAAAGTTTTCTTTTGCTCTCTGCAATTTAGAAGCTCCACCAAAAAGAATCATTAAAAATTCTAACCTTGTTACAAAAAGCTGGAGAAAAATGATCCTTCTAAGGCCTGATTAGGTCCAGCACTTCATGTATATCTTGCAAAACTCTTAATTTTCACAGGCTCATCATCTAATTTAGTTGACAGAAAAGGATCAAATATCCTTTGCTATACTTCTACACTTCTGGTTATTTACCTTATTAATCAGAAGACTGTCACATTCAAATGATCATTCAAAAAACATAAAGCTTTTTCTTCTGTTTAATTTTCATTTTGTTGTGTAGTTTCAGTTGCATTCTTATTCTACATTTCTTTAACTCTTTTATCACTGAAAGAAAATGATGGCGTTATGGATGTGCATGAGCTTGTGAATAACACTGTGTACTGTCGTTATTCTGCTGTTGTTGCATATGAATGAATTGGAGCAGGCCACTCATGAAAATAGTGTCATGCTGCACTGGAACTTAATGGAAGAATGGCTAATATTATTTATTGCTCATATATGGACACTTTCAGACCTCTGACGGCCCTCTGTAGAAAAACAACTTTTTGTTTCAAGGAATTTATCATCTAAAATACTAGTGAATACAACACTGAGAAAAAAAAGTACTAAGAAGGAAGTGAACTGTTTTGATGCTTGGAGTGGAACACCAAATCTGTAATTAATCAGAAATAGGATTTAAATTTGTTATACCCTGCTTGAACTTTAATGCTTAAGTCACTATTGTATTTCTCCTGTCTTCAGCACAAAAGATGTGGAGGACATGCAGGTGATGTCACTCCAGCAACCAGAAATGAATGATGCGGGACAGGTACAGTTCCCCCCTTTCCTTCCAGATGAAGGACATATACTAACAAACCCAGGATATGCAGTGTTTCAAAACGTACAAAGATGCGCCCTTTGTCATACCAGTATTCCCCATGATACTAAAGTAATTGGTTGTTTAAGTTCTGCAGGAAGGATAGGAACTAATGTACATTAGATAAGTCAGTTCAATCTACTCTTTTACAAAGATCTGCCCACAGCAAAATGGCCGACATACCATTAGTACTGTTCTATAACCAGCTACCTTCTCCACTCAATGGAAATGATCAACCACCCGTTATCACTGGGTCAACCAATACTTAACTTCAGCAAATATCTCTTAATTTTAGACACTTCCATTCTCATCTTACCTACTTTGCTGTATACCTCATTCACATGTATTGATGTATTCTCACAAAGTGTTGATACTCAGTAAAGCACAGTGAACAACCCAAAACCAGCGAACCCCACAACGCTATTGAGATCATTATAATAAAGGACATTGTTCACATGCATCTTCCACTAACTGATAGCCAGTTCAGATGAATTGTACTTGCTGGAGGCTTTATTTTATTTCAATAATTATGAGATTCCCTCAGCTTCCTGTCCATTTAATTGATTAATGAAGACAAGTACCTGGACCAGGACACCCTCTGGTCCAGTGTAACAAGTCATTTTCTTTTCAATAAAAACTTCCTAAACATTCATCTGACAAACTTAAATGAGATTAGGAAAATCAAAATGAAGTCACAAAAGGGGAAGATTTTCCTCATTAATAGCTGGCCTAAGTACTTTATGAATCTTTATGTCACCAAAAAATCTACAGAAATTCTTGTAGTACAAAAGCAAGAAAAACTGTTTATTGGAGTATTCAAAGCTCAGCAAGGTACAATATACATTTTCAGCAGAAAAGAAACATTAACTTTTCATCAACTATTGACTGGAAGAGACACAATAATCCAGTTTGTACTACCATAGTTCCAAAAGCCTTTTGTATCAACTCACATAATTTCAAATCATTTAAGTCCAGAGAGATCTTTGTTTCATTTTATATGCCAGTAATTTAGAATCACCTACAACTTTTTTCTATTTCTGTCACAGAAAAGAAAAAAAAAAAATGGTCAGTACAAAGATTTCTGTGACCTTTCTGATTTAGTACAGAACCTCTGGCACAAGAGGGAATTTTATGATGGTTAGGATGAACTTTTGTTTTCAGGTATGGTAATTCCCTAGGTCTAAAGAAATTGTCAGAACAGTGAGAACAATGATGCAGAGCCCTGTCTTTAACTGATTTCAGCCAGCTTTCTAGACAAACACAGAAGCTAGAACAAAATAAGGGTTAATTATGAAAATTTTTAAATGACAAGTATACCTTATACTTTTGGCATTTTCCATTATTCCCCTGCCTTTTTTTTATATTTCAAATGTGACTCCTGAAAAAAGTTTGATGTCTTAAGCCATCCAAATAAATATTTGTTTGAATTAATATTTCCTTTCTAAAATTATTTTATACAGTTATATACATAGGAGTAAACTTATGTCCCAGCTGTCACAATTTAATATATTACATTATTATAATTTTTTAAATTAAACTTAAACTCTTCTATCTTGGTCCTTAAAGATATATTCTTAAATCCACAGATAACTATCAAAATAACTGATCAGGCTTCTAAGAAAAAGCTTATAATAACTTCTGCAGAAACCCATGAGTACTCAAAAATTTACACTGGAATGAAATTCAGGCTGAATTTGGGCACTCATTTCCAAATCTTTCAATTTTTAAGCTTATCCTCCACCTCCCTTCTCTTCCACTCCTTCTGCCCTTGATCAATCACTATCTGTGGAGGAAATGAAATTAACAATTGTTCAGCTGAGTGGTGGTACTTCAAGACTTAAAATTTATAACGGAATTCAGGTTAAAGTAAAGCATGTAACGAGTTTTGGTGGCCCCTAAGCACAAGAAAAGTAGAGAAAGGAGAATTATAAGGTTTAAGTTGGACTCTTAATGTCTACTTAAATTTTGCATTAGGTATCTAATCTTTCTTTGAAAATGACCCTTCATAAGTATTTGCAATTTTTCAGATTATGATGACTTTTCAACCTAAGAGTTGTTTTCAAGGTTGTTTAGCTTTTATTCATTTAGTCTTTCTCCATATTATATGGCATTTTCTTTCTCTCCAGCTATAAATCTTTACAGCTGTACAGATCTCCAAAAGCATGATTCAACAGTGAATCTAGAAGTGCTGAGTTTTAAATGTATTTTAGTCAATGCATAAAATTCAGTCTGTTCTTAAATATTCTGCCCTAGACTTAAATTTTTTTTTATGTCTCTAACAACTCTCAAATGATGTAATAATTACACTAGTATTAGAAATGATGAATGATAAATGTAAAGAAAAATAAATTCTGAAAATTTATATAAGCCTGATTAAAAGTCAAAATGACATCCTAAATTATTCATCAAATGAGCAATAAAGAAGTAAGCATTCTGTAATAAGTCTGAATAATTAAGACAATTAATACATTGACATAAATTGGGTTGTAGTGTTTGTATCAGATGATAATTTAATGTTTAAAGGTATGCAGCTAATATTGCAGATTTAAGTTGTCACCCAGTAGCCCTGACTTGTTTAACTGAAGTCATGTAAGAGAGTAATTTGAAAGAGAATCTCCTATTTACTCAGAGCCATCTTTCAAATGTGCCACTCTTCTGAATACATCAAAATAAATATTTTCATCTTTTCATATGTAATTTTCAAAGCTTTTGTTTACTCACAACTGGATCTACATGTGACAGTTTATTTTTCAGATGCAAATTTTCCATGTGCTTAACAACCATGTCTGTATTTGCTAAGCAGCACATTTGTAATCCAACAGCTAGAAATCCTAAATGTAGACCAGTAATTAATGCCTCTTGTACATATATCAAATTGGTCTGATAATCACAGGTGGGATAATGTAGATTAGGGCTCCATTGAAAATTAATATAATATCTTATTTTAGATTTCCACCCCTTCTGTTTGTTTCTTTTTTTATTCTGTTAGTAAAAAGAAGCCTCAGCCACTGGTCCTCTCTTCTCTTGTTTCCTCTATTGCTAAAATTGGATGCAAGATTTTCTGCACTCAGGACAAAAATTTTCCCTTACTAGCAAAATTTTAGTTGGCTGTACAGTAAATGTTGTCTTTATACCATAATATTTAAAATAATATTGAGTAATATCTGTTAAGAACATTTCTAAAATGCATTAGACAAGTAGGGTTAATCTTACATTTCCATGACTTAATTTTCAATACCCTAGTAAAGTTTTTCTATTGACTTTTGCTTTTCATTGCCAGGTAATCTGTCTAATGATCTTCAGAAAAGCAGCTACCTAATTTATAGTGTTGTCTCAGCCTTATTATTGGCATCTTCCAATGACAAGAGTTTCAATGGTTATTTGGGAAGCTAATAGGAAGCTTATTTACTTGGAGAAACTGTGCAATGTGATAAAATATTACAAGTTTTTCCCTCGCATGTGAGCTGCCATAAGAATATGGGTGTAATGAACTGAAATGTAACTCAAAAAAAGTCCCAGGATGTATATATCCCCTCATCTTCCATTCAGAAAAAGAAATCTGACTAGTTTCATCTTTATCTAAATGATTATCATTCAAATACAAAGACCCTTCAAGTTTTTTTATAACATGCCTCATTTATATTAGTGCATATTTTCTAATCAAAGTAACGTTCGGACTTACATACATGTTTTTAGAAGGACTGGTCACTAAACAACAATCTCTAGCTGGACATTTTCTTTCTTGTAACAGTTTGCTTGCTGAAGTGCTAGTATTAGCCCAGTGTAGGAGCAAGCTTACTTTCATCCATGACCATTTAGAATTTCAACCCTGAGGTGATACCATGCTGTTTTCATGAATTTTCATGTTCATTTATTGTTTGCCTTTAAAAATTAACTGGAATATCAGATACTTAATATTAATGTATAATAAAAATACATCCTGTCCATGAATGCTTGCTCACTGTTTTAAAATATGAACAAGGGGTATAGACCTGTAAAATTACTTACAGGATTACAAGCAAGTTATGTGCAGTCTTTTAACCCTAATGGAATGATCAAATTTCTCACACAGCTTTTAGCAATAAAAGTATATTTATAGAGCTATAAGACAAAGCAGTAATACTCATCAACAGAGTTGTCAAGATCAGACTATGCTATTTTTTCCTGCCAGACTGGATACCATGGCAACACCTGGTTAGGAGAAGCTGAAGAAATATTTGAAGGTTTGCAATTGTTAAAGCCATTGGACTGTAACAGACATGTATTAATTGCAAGCGAATATGACAGCATATACCAGATTTCTGAAGGGGGAGAAAACATCAGCATCATTCCAGACTAAGGAACTGAACAACAGATGAATCAAATACTGTGATGTCTTCACATCACACTTCAAACCTGGTGTCATGCTTGTGTACTCATCATTTACAAGGTCTGGGGAAAAGGTGGAATTTTATTACTGTAGAAATATTTCCCAGAAGAACTTTAAAGAGATGGAAAAAACCCCATTGCCTGACAGCTTAAAAGGGCAAAAATTATACATTTAAAAGTACCTCTAAAAACATTTGAGAGTTCTAATCAAGTGCAATCACAGTGATTTCATACAAAAAAAATTGTGGCAGCATGAAAGTTTCCTTGGATACTGCTGGCAAATTACCTTCCAGAAAGAAGCAGTACTTAAACCTAGCATGTACTTTTAGGGGAGTTATGACAGAAAGCTATTTTTGTTTTATCTATGCATACACAATCAGAAAAGATGTTAAATATACTCAAATGGACAGCAAATATTTTAATACAGATTTTAAATTGTGTAACTATTGTATATGCAGGCAGCAAACTATAATCTTCAGACATGTAAGAATGCTTGCAGCTGTCTTTATTTCAGTATTTCAAAGTGTGAATGTTTTCAAGCATTATTGAAATGACAGTACACAGGAAACAGATATCATTGACAACAGTTTGCTATTTCAAGTCAACGAAAAATGCTTTCAGTTCTTGGAGCAAGCTGTTTATACTATGCTTCACCTTCTGTTATATGACAATGACAATTTTACTTCTGATTACATAATAAACAGAATATGAACTAAATTAGATAAAGTTAATCATGGTGCAGAGAACCTCTGAATAACATCTATGCTTCTTAATTCCATGTTAAGAGGGAATGTGTCTACTTGAATTGTGTAATAGGAAAGAAGGAGAATGTTACAGAGAGAGAGAATCTAGGCTGGAATTTGAGAAACTGATATAGGTTCTGCCCTCTGCCATAGACTTCTTGTGGGAAACTGATAAATTCTCTCATGTTAAACCTGCCAATATCAAGTCCAAAGATTAGGCTCCTGGCCATCATAGCAGAATTCACAGCCCTGGGCTGCTCAGTATGTAGACAGAGTGAGGAACTGCAGAATTTATTCCAAGATATCCGACCAGTTGTTCAGAAGATCTGAATATAATGCCTGAGAATGACTGCAGACCACAGATCCAGTTTTAACTGAATTTTAAAGTACTGATGGAAAACACACCTTTTTGGTTTGGGGATTTTTTTCCATACAAACCAGTCCAGAAGATATTTTTCTGAGATATTATTTAAGATATTACTGTTACACATGTAATGTTTTAAAGGCAGATACAGTTTTGAAGTAAAATTGATTTTTGTGGGTTAGAGATGACACATACAGGTCTCGTGTATTTGAACAACATCTGCAATGGAATTGGACGACCAGAATATGTCCATGCATGAAACATAAACCTCAAGTTTTCTGCTTCTTCAAAATGCACATTTAATACCAGGTATTTTAGACCAAGAAAGTTATTACAAGATTTTATTTAAAACAGAAGTATTTGATTTCAAACCTAAAGAGAAAATAGGGCATTAAGAACAGTTTCAGATTATATTCAGTACCGAAATTTTCTTAGCTAAGTGTTAAGCGAGTCCACACCCTTAAATTGTTTTTGTACCAGATAGCATAATGATATGTGGACTTCTCCTTCTTATCCTTTGGAATTAACTCTTCCTTTTAATTATAATTCAGTTGACCAGTTTAATAAAATTAGATGCTCAGGGATTATTTAGAAGCAGCCAGGTGCCATTACTGATCCTCTTCTGGGTCTGCTTCTTCAGAAATCTTTAACTGGACATACAGAGACTCTGTAAGCAGTATACATACCTCTTCAAAGTGTAAAGCAATTGTTTCTTGGCCCAGGCAGACAAAAGGCAGCTGGGGTTTAGCTGTCAGGCTAGGAGCCTACACACTCACCAGCCCTGAGGCAGCACCCAGAGAGTCATCATGGGCAGGCAGGATGGGTCAACAGGGTCAAGATCAGCCTCTGCACCCCAGGAGCAGACCCTCCACCTTGTGGAGCTGCATCAGCCAATTACTCCGGATGAGCCATGCACCACACTGACCAGCTCAGCAAATGTCTGCATTTTTTTGTTATTTTTATTTTTCCTGTAAGATCTTATACCTACCTTTGTTATTTCTTCTCTTGATTTCCTGAGCTATTAACAGCCTTGTCTCAAAAACATCCTAGCTCTCTCAGTAATTTTACCTTTCTTATCTCTCTGTAGATGTCTCTCAGAGCTCTTTTTCAGCAGCCTCAGTAAGGTTACACAGCTGAGTCTATATCAGAGCTGGGCCTGAATCCTGAGTACATGGACCACTAAAGCCCTGGCAGGGGCAGGAAAACTCACTGGAGGGTCTGACAGCTACAGAGGGAAGGTTACTCTGTGCAGGAGGAAGTTACCTTATTCAGAGCTTCTCCAGGACAGTTAGGGCATATATATAATTGAAAATCTATAGATTGGTATTTGTAGGAAATATCCAACGCCTAGCTAGCTACTTTTAAGATTATTTTGATATTCTTTAAATCATGTATAAGAAAAAGAACAAAAGAACCTTTACCATATGTTCTGTAATATTCACAGGGTTTATCACATTCATTTCTCTCCAAGGAGGCCATACACATCAGCTACTTTGGTAGTCATCTTGCTAGCCAGGCATATGACTCTGTATGTTAGCAGAGTCCAAATCACAAGCTTTGTTTTGCTGGTTTCAGGACTCTTAGCATCAGAGATCTTTTTCCTTTCACTTAGATTTTTCTAACTTACAGTCATTACCTTTTTAATTTATTATTCTTTTCCTCTCCTTAGCATAACCAGAAGATAGTGTAATATCCTGTTTTCTTATGAGAGGAAAATAACATTGCTCCATAGAGTCAGTTAGAGTTGTACACATTGCAGATTGATGTATTTACAAAGGATGTGAGTCATTTAAATTGCAATTACATCACATGAAATTGAGGTGGATAGAATTCAGATATTTATTGCTAAACAGAACTAATTCATTAATCTTAAATGTCTGAGCTATGTGAAACTTAAATTAGTAGGCTTTACTTGTTTACATAAGTAAGTGGGTATAGCAAAAAACATTCAGAATATTTTATTTGCTGATGTTCCTAGAAAAACCTCACTGTTGTCTTCTACTAATGGCAAATATAGTTCAGGGTAACATTTCACAGTTTCAGAGAGGATAATGGGAATAACTTTATCACTGACAAATGCAAAAAGTTTAAATTGGTTTGAGAATGTAGTCCAACTTTTTTGTATTTTCATATTATTCATACCTTATTGGTGAGATAAAGTTTGTATTCCAGTGCTAACTTTCTATATGCATAAAATCTAATAGGAATAATGTTTCAAATTAAAATAATTTTCAAAAAAGTGAAACAGGAACAGGTATTTTAGAATGTACTTAAATTCTGCTGCATACCTTTATTTCAGATATGTAATCATTGAAACAAACCATTGAATTTATAAAAATGTAGTATGTCTGGTGCACAGAATGTTTTTTTATGATCTTCTAAAATTTTGGGAGTCTTTCTAGGTCATTTTTACAGGAAGAAGTAATAACTTCTGATCAGCTCATATAATCAGACAAGCTTTTAAATAAACAAACCTGCAGCTTGTCTGTTATTTCCATCTCTATTAGTTGGCCTAGTAAGGAATTAGGAATATTAACTTGCTATGCCAACTTAATTTTGCTTGACCTATGAATAACAACTCCTGGCTGTTTACTCATGCCTGTAATAACGACTACTAAAAGATGTGTGGCAAATGTTGAAGCCATTTTAAAAAAGGGCAAGAAAGACAATTCAGGGAGTTACAATCCAGTCTGCTTCAACTTAGTCCCTGGGAAACACATGATGCAAGTCCTCTTGCTAACCATTCCTGGTCCTGTGAAAAAGAATAAAGTGATTGGGAGTAGCCAGCTTGGATTTACCAAGGGTTAGAGCAGCAGATGTCATCTACCTTGACTACTTGCCTTCTTTGCCTCAGTCTTTAACAGTAAAACCAGTTGTTGTCTGGGTACCCGGGCCCCTGAGCTAGACAGAGATGGGGAGCAGAATGAAGCCACCATAATCCAAGGGGAAATGGTTAGCTAAGTGCTACACCACTTAGACACACACAGGTCTGTGGGGCTAGATGGGATCCACCCAAGGGTACTGAGGGAGCTGACGGGACTGCTCACCAAGATACTTTTAATCCTGTATCAGCAGTCCTGGCTAACCAGGGAGGTCCCAGTTGACTGGTGGTTAGCAAATTTGACACCCATCTACAAGAAGGGCCAGAAGGAGGATCTGGGGAACTACAGGCCTGTCAATCAGACCTCAGTGCCAGGGAAGGTTATGGAGCAGATCATCTTGAGTGCCATCATGTGGCATGTACAGGACAACCATGGGATCAGGCCCAGTCAGCATGGGCTTATGAAAGGCAGGTCCTGCTTGACCAACCTGATCTTGTTCTGTGACAAGGTGACCTGCTTAGTGGATGAGGGAAAGGCTGTGGATGTTGTCTACACAGACTTTAGTAAAGCCTTGGATAACATTTCCCACAGCATTCTCCTGGAGAAACTGGCTGCTCAGGGCTCGGACAGGTGTAGTCTTCGCTGGGTAAAAAACTGGTTGGATGGCCAGGACCAAAGAGTGGTGGTGAATGGAGTTAAATGCAGTTGGGGGCTGGTCACAAGTGGTGTTCCCCAGGGCTCAGTACTGGGGCCAGTTCTGTTTAATATCTTTATCAATGATCTGGACGAGGGGATTGAGGGCACCCTCAGTAAGTTTGCAGATGACACCAAGCTGGGCAGGAGTGTTGATCTGCTGGAGGGTAGGAAGGTTCTACAGAGGGACCTGGACAGGCTGGATCAATGGGCCAAGCCCAGTTGTATGAGGTTCAACAAGGCCAAGTGCCAGGTCCTGCACCTGAGTCACAACAACCCCATGCAACACTACAGGCTTGGGGAGGAGTGGCTGGAAAGCTGCCTGGCCGAAAAGGACCTGGGGGTGTTGGTCGACAGACGGCTGAACATAAGAACATAAGCCAGCAGTGTGCCCAGGTGGCCAAGGCAACTAACAGCGTCCTGGCTTGTATCAGGAATAGTGTGGCCAGCAGGACTAGGGATATGACTGTCCCCTGGTACTTGGCACTAGTGAGGCCGCACCTCGAATACTTTGTTCACTTTTTGGCCCCTGTTGTGGTTTAACCCAGCAGGCAGCTAAACACCACACCACAGTTCACTCACTCCCCTGCCTCCCCAGTGGGATGGGGGAAAAAATCGGGGCGGGGGGGCGCGAAGGTAAAATTCGTGGGTTGAGATAGAGACAGTTTAATAGGACAGAAAAGGAAGGGGTAATAATAATAATAATAACTTTTAAAAAGAATATACAAAATAAGTGATGCACAATGCAATTGCTCACCACCCACCTACTGATGCCCAGCCAGTGCCTGAGCAGCACTTCTCAGCCTCCTGGCCAGCTCCCCCCCAGTTTATATAGTAAGCATGACATCCATGTTCCATATGGTATGGAATATGCCTTTGGCAACTTTGGGTCAGCTGTCTTGTCTGTGCCCCTTCCCAGCTTCTTGTGCACCTGGCAGAGCACGGGAAGCTGAAAATGTCTTTGACTAGTGTAAGCACTAGTTAGCAACAACTAAAACATCAGTGTGTTATCAACATTCTTCTCCTACTAAATCCAAAACACAGAACTATGCCAGGTACTAGGAAGAAAATTAACTTTATCCCAGCTGAAACCAAGACAGCCCCTCACTACAAGAAAGACATTGAGGTGATGGAGCATGTCCAAAGAAAGGCAACGAAGTTGGTGAAGGGTCTGGAGCACAGGCCTTATGAGGAGCAGCTGAGGGAACTGGGGTTGTTTAGCCTGGAGAAGAGGAGGCTGAGGGGAGACCTTATCGCTCCCTACAACTACCTGAAAGGAGGCTGTAACAAGGTGGTTGTCAGTCTCTTCTCCCAGGTAACAAGACAAGGGGAAATGGCCTCAAGTGGCACCAGGGGAGGTTTAGGTTGGATATTAGGAAAAATTTCTTCACTGAAAATGCTGTCAAGCACTGAAACAGGCTGCTGATGGAAGTGGTTGAGTCCCCATCCCTGGAGGTATTTAAAAGATGTGTAGATGTGGTGCTTAGGGACATGGTTTAGTGGTAGACTTGACCATGTTAGGTTGAACTTAATGATCTTAAAGGTCTTTTCCAACTTAAACAGTTCTATGATTCTATGATCGTATACACCGTAACTTTTGTCACAGACTCCCACAGCATCCTTGCATCCAAGTTTTGACACTGCAGTCAAGATGACACTACATGAGAAAGGGGTAGATGGGCTACTAAATGGAATGAAACTGGCTGGATTTTCAGTCTCAAAAAATAGCGGTTATTTTTTCATACTTCACATGAAATTTGGTTACAGTTGCAGTTCCTCCATCCTGCAGGGTAGCAAGGGTCTATTTCATAACCTATCTTGTTTATCAGTCATCTGGAGGATGAGACAGAACATGCCCTCATCAAGGTTGCCGGATGATGTCAGACTGGGCAGGGAGAGGGGTGCACTTGACATGCTGGAGGGCAGGGTGCCTTTCAGAGGATTTTAAACTTGGTACAGAAATGATCCAACAGGAACCTCATGTAATTCAACAGATGCCAAGTACTACACGAGGAGTAGACTAACTGCTCTGCATCAGCATGGTCTAGGGACTGACTGGAGCATAGGCAACAGAGTAAGGGAAGTTATTACTCCCCTCTATTCTACCCTCATTAGAGGATATCTGGAACATTGTGACCAGCTGTGGAGTGCCCAGTACAGGAAAGATGCTGATAAACTTGAGTGAGTTCAGCAAAGGGCAGCCAAGATGGTCAGAGGATGGAGCACACAACCTGTGTGAGGAGAGGCTGAGGAAACTGGGATTATTAGTGTGGAGACAAGAGAGTTTTGTGGGGAGACTTAATAGCTAACTTCCAGTACCTAGGAGGAGGTTGCCACAAGAAGGGATAGCCAGACTTGTTACTGAAGTTGTGCAACATGCAAACAAGACAGAACCATCGACACATCATAAATTGAAATGGGAGTTTCCAACTGGATATAAGGAGAAAAACACATAAAATTCACTGATGGGTTAATTAAGCACTGAAACAGGACACCCAAACAGCTTGTGGAATCTTTGTCCTGTGAGGGTTTCAACACCCAGATAGACAAAAGCGTGAGCAACCTAATCTGAATTCAGTTTAAACAGTGCTTTGAGAATTTGACTAGAGACGTCCTGGGGTCCCTTCCAACCTGAATAATCCTGTAGTCTTGCAGAAATATTGCAATCCAATAAACAATAATAAATTGGAAACTTAGCAGGTAAAGGAAATACATGGTCTATCTTTATAGCTCATTTACGTTTATTATCTGTTCTAAAATATGAAGTCGATTTTATTCCTAGAGACATCAAAAAATCTTAACAAAATCTTTAACATTTCTCCCCTTATTATATTATCTTCCTCTCTGTTGTTGCTAACAGCTTCATTGCTTCCACTCAATCTGCTTGAAACACAGCAGCTAGGTTCATTTTTATCATTTTTCAAACTGTCAAGCATGTATCTGTGAATTCTGCCACTGGTCCTCTTCCTTTTTATTATGTTCATGTTTGTTCCAGACACTTTCAGAATGAAACACAGCTTTTAACTAAAACTGCAAAAAGGTCAGATAAAAACAGAAATTAAATTACAACCTATGCCTTTTTGTAGTATTGTTAAAAAAACCCCACCATATATATCTGGTAAGAATAATCTTCCAGTCTCAACACCTAGTAAAAGGCAAGAGACAAAGAGAGAGAGAAAGTAAGTGCTTTGCCCTTACAGAAGAATTACCTAACAGCTTTGTAAATGAGATAACTGAGAGTAAAAGCTGGAAGGTCTTTGTGGCCCTATAAAACAACAAACAGCATTTGCCAGATGGCTTTGCAACACATTTTAATAAAAATGTATATAAATGACTCTGGCAGCCCCTAACCAGCATATAAAAAGTTTCTGTACAATCTGGTTCCTCCTCATTAGACTTCAATCTGACTCAAATTTAACTAATAAATACTGCAGAAACTAAATCCACAAAAATGTTCCTTAAAAAGGTGAATAGGTATGCTTAATGATGACCTTAATAAGTAGTGAAAACAAGTTAATAAATTAATTTCTGGTCAGTTGGCTATACTTTTTAAAATATATTTCCACTTGTTTTGGTCTGGAGGATTGAAAAAGGTCTTTATCTCACAAGAGAATCAAAATCTCATCCCATATGTTTCTGGGGGATGAAGCTAGATATTTTCTGATGAGTGGAATATATATATATTTGTTATACTTTCTGTTACCAAATACCGACAATTTTCTGCCATCCAGAACTGCAATCTCTATGAAAAAGATATCAGAACAGAAGCTACTTACTATGAAAAAAAACCCCAAATATATATTCATATTGATCTGTTTTTTCCCCAACAATATTTCTTGTCTATGCTGAATGATCACATTCACGATCAAAAAAAAAAGAGACATTTTAGAGTGAAAACTATAAATCTGTTCTAGAGTACCAAAACCAAAATCTTGTCATTTTATTTCTTAAATTACACAGACAGATCAAGCACAAAATAAAATAATCAGAAAGGCCATGCAACTAGCAACAACAATCCAAACCAAAAACCCCACTCACTTTCTGTGGAATGTTACTCTCTATAACTTTGAAAAAGTTACTTCTGTGGAAAATGACTTTTATCAATTGTTGTGTCATTTATAATGCAGTTCAAGAATGACAGAGAATGAATACAAAACAATCACTCCCCTAAGACAATGAAAAATTAAAACATTTTAAAACATTTTAACTTGGGGGTGGGGGGTGGGGAAGGAAAAACCCAACACAAAAAAACTCAAAATCAACAACAACAACAAAATTAAAAGAAACCCCCAGGTGTCACCAATCAAAACCAGAGTTTTGCCCTGAATGAATTTTGATCATTAGGGTTTGGGGTTTTTTTTCTCATTTTACATGTTCTGTGTACTTAAGAAACCCTTATGCTGTCCAAATATGAAGATGCTACTATCATTTCCTTCTTGTTAATATCAAGGTTGTTTACCTGATATCAACCACTCTCTAAAGTGTTAGTTGGGTCCCCAATATTTGGTGTGCTAACCTTCCCAAACAGAATACTCCAAAATACTGCTTCATAGACTATTTATTATACTAATAATTATCTTTCACATCAACTTTGTTTCTGGAAGCTGCAAGTATAGTCAGACTCTCACTGAAAGCAATCTTTCATTGTCTTTAAGTGCGTTAGTTCTCAATTAGATAACTGAATAATTTTTGTTAGTTTTTTTGCAGATTCTGTCATGTAGCTTTGAATCTGTTGCATTTACTAGAAATATCCTCAACATTCTGGAGGCTTATCTGGGAATAAAGCTTCTTTTTGTGAGACATTAATCCAGCAGAAACTGATTAGAGTGGTGTTAAATTATACCTTTTGGTAGTTGGGAAAGTAGTGCAGCCATCTTACCATCTGGGGGTAACCCTCTAGATCATTTTTCTCCCACCTGCAGGTAGTTACCTTTTTGGTAAAGTTTGTTTAAAACAGTTATTCAAGCCATTATATTTATTTTTAGTAGTATTATTTGTGGAACCCTCTATTACACAGTAAAGTCAGCTATAAACTCTTAAAAAAGTTCTGCTTTTCCCTTCCTTTTCCCCTTCTCCCTCTCCTCTCCTCTCCTCTCCTCTCCTCTCCTCTCCTCTCCTCTCCTCTCCTCTCCTCTCCTCTCCTCTCCTCTCCTCTCCTCTCCTCTCCTCTCCTCTCCTCTCCTCTCTCCCTTTAAAAAAAAAAATTCTCTTTCAACTATTTATTAATGCCAAAAGCCATTTTTAGTTATTCTTTCATGCTCCCATTTTCAGTTTCTGTGGTATGTTCTGTAACCACAAATGCCAAATTTGTTAAACTTGCAGCTTTCTCATTTGCAATGAGAAGAAAACCAAACAAAAAAATATGCACTTCATGACATGTATACTGCTGTATATGGAACATTGGTCATAATGCAAAGAGCCCTGAATTACATGAATATTCTAAAGGGCTTTACTAAGCTCAGCCAGCAGTCTGTATTAATTAACTTCCTCGTGTTAAGGATCTTGATGATATGTGTTACATAAGTAAGCATCACAAAAAAAAATTAGTTTGGTTTAAAAATCACACATATTTACGTTATCATGTGGATATCTGCATTAAGACATCATAAAAAACTTGGCCTTACACCTGAGTTTTTTCTGTACTTCTCAATCAATCTTCTTCTAAATGTACAGCTTATACAAAACCTTAAAAGAGTCTGTTCTGCCCTTTTACATCTTGTTGGTAATTACCAATATAAATAACCACTTAAAACCAACAATATTATTTCTGATCTTACTCACAGGATGAGCAAGTTCTATTTTGAGGGTAGTTAACACAGAACTCATAATTCAGCTACACACATTCCAAGAAGCCACAACTGATTAAGTGCTCTGAGCACCAAGGGAATGTCACAAAAATATGATATTTCCTGTGCTGATAGGTTTTAAGTTGTGTGATGGTTTGGAATCTCAATACAACAGATTTTTTTAGAAAAATAAGGAAGACATTTGGGTCATGAAGGGTTGATGTTCACAGTTTCTTAGCAATAAATAAAAAACAGTCAAAAGCAATAACTCAGAAATGGTTTTAGGAAAGAGTAGAAAAAATAGCTACTAGTATAGTGTGGCTCTGAAAAAACGGATGCAATTCTTATGTATGTATATACATAATACATGGAGATACATAATCTGATACAGGATGTCAGTCTGAATGCTATGGTCTAGTCCAGGATAAGCTATTACACTCAGTTGATACTTCTTGCTGAGCAGGAGAAGAAAGGTGATTATTAAGTTGGAATATTGCAGTTGTGAGACTGATACTGCTGCGAGTGGATCTTACACATAACAGATTTGCTCCTCCATATAGATGATGCTGAAGATGAAAGGAGAAAACATAGCGATAACAGTTGCAGAAAAATTATTCTCAAAATTTTATTAAAGTAAGACACAATAATAGGAATAGAAAGAAGAAAGGAGAAGGAACAAATGGAAGTAGAGGCCAAACCAAAATGAAAGAGGCAGAGAGGGATGGAGAAGGAGTTTATTGTTGATAGAAACTTGTCCATTGAAGTTCATTTACTTCTAGTTGAAGCTCTCAGTGAAGTTACTTTAGGTTAGAACATAGTCACTAATCTCTAGGAAAAACTTCATTGTTTTCTAACACAAGTGTGATGCTGTACAACCAAAGCTTTACCTGTGGTTTACCTTACCTTATCAACACAGCAAAGACTTGTCAGAAAGGGAACATAGGAGAATGCTTGTCAAATTCTGGCATGGCAATGTTTCCCTGAAATAGCCCACAGCATCATTTTAGAACAGCTAAAGATATTTACAACATTATGTCAGACTCAGACAAATAATAATAATTTTAGCAATATGCTTCATGGCTGAAATCCCATCCTTTTCTTCAGTGTGTGGTAACGCTGGATGGAGGAAAAATCTTGTCCATAACTCCCTCTGATATTTTTATTCTCTTAATTCCTGTCATAAAATAGATGTAGTTTAGGAAGAAAAAGTGTATAAGCAAGAATTATTTATCAAACATTTATCATCCTGTATTATTATTTACATATACTCAAGATTCCAAGCTCTATCCTCCCTTTACTTACAAAAGCTTCACTGGAGATCCCTTTCCTCAGTTTTAACACATCTATTCTTGTATATAACTCCACCCTGTCTCACAGTGATAGTGCCTGCATAACCATAACCCATTAAAGCAATGATCTTGCTATTTCCAGTAAAGCTGTAATGTTTCTTTCCTATCCTGTGGGGAAAGAAATTAGGCCTAATTTTGAAATTACAATGTAAGTCTTAACACATCAATGTTGTTTTGTTAAGAGGTTAAAGTAATTTGGCAGATGCCCAATTTGTCATCATAAATCCAGTCACGTTCAGTGTATTGAACTATCACAATTACAGATGCACAAATAAAGTGAGGCACCTTCCGTCTAGTTGCGTTCCATGGACTACCACGGCCACACTTAAAGCGTCTGGTCATGTTCAATGAGAACTATCATGGCTAGATTAATGAATAGTGTAGTTTATTAAAGCAACAGACACACAGGTTCTTTTGGATTACCAGTGATAAATTCACTGTCTGCAAAGCATGTGCAAATACCAAAAGTATGAATAACACAGCCTGGCTACAAATGCATTAAAAGATATAAAGTGACTCTATAGAGGTTTCTAAGTTTTCTGGGGAGGCACTTGGTATAACCAAGTGTTCAAATCTTACCCAAAGGTGTCCCAATGAGGGGGGAAGAAAGACTCAGCCCGTTGACTGATCCCAGAAGTCAGAGTGGTATGCAATGGTATCTTCCCTAACATTCTCTCTCTCTTAAGCTATTTCATACTATTTTTTACCTTTCAGGTGGAGCTTGAGTGACTCTAGTCACACATACATTTGTTATGATTGGTGTAAAGTTTTCTCGCTTCGCTTTTAAAGCTATAGACTACAAAAATTCAAAGCGCAAGCTCAGTGAGGGGTGGTCACACCTTATAGGCAGGTAGCTTTTGGGATGGAGGTGTGTTTTGGTATTACAATGAAATTATAATGAGCAAAGTTTACCAAAAGGACAGCATTATGTCAAAAACATGACAGAGTGTTGGCCCAGGGTAGCAAATATGCAGCTTATTGGTTCCGTGGTACCTTCAAGTTCCCCTGTCATCACAGAGCCTGGCCACAGTGTCTCCACACTGTTCCACCCTCTGGACAGTTCCTCTTAGAGCCAGTACACCAAATTCCCCCGGTATTGCTGACATCTAAGGTTGCAAGCCTAGGGAACTTTCTGTGGAATGGATTCCTTGCATGCCAGCTGCACTCTATCCTGGAAGCTTCTTCAGTGCTGTGCCTTTCCTAAAAATGTGAATATAAGTTTAATTTCTGAGTCACCTCCAGCAATTATTCCACATAATCCACCCCATGACTATAGTCACTCAAGCTTCACAATATTTGGAATGCATTGGGTATATCACATATGTTCTTGTGGTGAAGATTATCAAGTACAAACATATCCCGTGGGGATACTAGATGAGACAAACGTTTCATCATAATCCAAAGTTTAACATATAAAGCAATTTTAAAATAAGACACAATACATAAGTATTAGTAAAACAACTACAAGGTGAAGCATCTTGTTTAGAATCCCTGCTGCGGTCAGTGACCATCTGAATAAAGTGTCTCACCAGTGGTGTTCTCCACCCTTCTTCACTCTTTCCAAGACATGGTGTGTCTCTTCTGCATAATGATGGATGGTAATCAGAGGGGTTTGTCCATTGTTCTGAATTTTCTTCAACAGTTGATTCAGGTCATCAAGTTGCAACAGTTTTCTCACCAATGTGAGATTCATTCCAATAGGAGTAAGTAATAAATCTTGGTGCAGACATAACAAGAGCTGAATAATTGAAGTCACATGCCACAATTTTAGTAAAGTTACAAACACAAATATTTGAGCAATTGCTCGTATCTACAGTAATGTTATCTACAAATATAAAATCAGAAGGGGTTTTCATACAAACATATCCTTTTCCAATATATATAAGTACAGTTTCAGGGGCTTCACTGGATACAACTAAGAGCTAGAGAAACATTATTTTGGGTAGCACCAAATGCCTCTGCAGTCAACTGATGGTCTTTCTCATTTACCTCTCCCTACCGAGGCAATATATCCAATAAGAGCCATTGGTTAGTTCCCAGAGCTGAAAGAGAAGATTGTAAGGGGTATTTCAATGCACTTAAGTCACTGGTTACTGTGGTTAATTTATTAGCAAGTACTTCAGCATCTATGCTGTTTAAGACTCCCAGTCCCGTTCCTAAGACACCAGTCGCATCTCTCTCTGATTGTTTTGGAGAGATGAGAGTCTGTTTATGTAACCGTGCTGACTGTCCTGCATAAGATGTACTCAGGAATGGTGAACAGGTAGGTTTAATTGCAGAGATATTAGTCTGCATTGCTAATTCCACCCATTTGAGGGAGTATGACGGATTAAACAGCATTCGTTGCTGACCTGTATTTTTAATTATATAAGTGCCTGTGTTGAAGATGAAAGGAGTTAGACTAATGGGAGACTGAGTCTGTACATTTTCAGACATTTGTGCAGGCAGAGGTTCCTTATCTTTTGCAGCTGGTGCAGATGTTGCTGTATCAATCATAAATTCAAATAGTAATTCAGTGTCTCTGTAACCCCAAAGACAGTACACAACTATAGGTTTGGTAAAGGTAAGATTGTACCAACAATATGAATTTTGTTCAGTTATTTTTTAACACTCACCATTATAAATTTCTGGTCTGGAAGAGTCAGTATAAACTGTTTTAATTTCAGTCAGCCTATAGACCCATTAGTTATTCGGCAGCTAATTTGTATTGTCTGTCCCAGAATGGCTTGAAGTCTAGCCATCCAAAGAGAGTCATTCCAACTCCATTCATGTCTGGAATATACCTCATTTCCATGTATAAATAGAGTGGAGAGATTTAAGTTCCATTTGTTTTGTAGTGTTCCAATGGGGGTAAGTGATAGATCTTTGCTCACAGGCTAAGAAGAATAGCATTGTTACAGTTTGGAATAGTAACATAAACACAGCATTTCCATTCACCATCCTGCAAGGTGCTGCAAAAGAGAGAGAAGGGAGAAGAAACTGTTTTGGCGGGGAGAGTCCAAATGGGTTACCCCTTTTATGATACAGGATAAATCCACCTAGTAGTAATTATATGTTTTGTATCACAGTTATCAAAAGCTTCCCTTCGCTCAGGTTGTGCTACCAAAATATCCTAAACGAATCTAATTGCTGTCAGTCTTGGTCCTGCTTTCTCACTGCCTTCAGTTTCCTTTTCCTGTCCTCTTCAAATGCCCTCTGGGTTTTTCTTCCTTCTTGTTTAAGGTATTTCAAAGCTATTTTTGCCACTCTGAGTTGGAAAAAAAGCTTAGCAAGACAAAAGAATTGCAAAGATTTCCACTAACCTCATATGTAGAAGCAGCTCAGCAAATAGTCCAACGAAGGAAAAAGTTGTTGCAGCAAAAATAATGGTGGGGAGAAAGACTGATTCTGTGTTATGATACTGAATTGAGTCACATTCATGAACAAGGATAACTTAAAATTTCTCACAGCACAAATTGGGGTGCAGAATTTATTGTAACATTTATAATGAGTAAGAATAAAAGAGACATTTCTGTAATATTTTTATAAGAACTCTTTAAAGAACATTTTTGCAGGGGATATGCACTTTCATTCTTCAGTATGCATGTCAGCTACTTAGTGATTGGGACTTGGAAGACCATCTTATTTCCTAGGTTCTGATCACAGGAGTGCTTATCATTTTTTGATTTCTATTTTTCCTGCTCCCACCGAAGCAATGAGCAATGACCTTTGACAGAGTACTCATCTAATTGGACTTGCTACATAATCCATTACAAGTACATCTGTTTCCATCTTTTTCTCCCAGTTCTCAATGCAGGTTTCTTAGATGGTAAGAAATAACCAAATACAACTATTAAAATGTTAAAAGGCAGAGAAAAGTCCTTTATCTTTCAATTTTATTTTCTCATATATGATCACATAAATGACCATGAAATAAAAATATCCACTTTGAATTTCTGAACACTTTTGCTTTTGTTGTGATTTAGCCCCAGCCAGCAACTAAGCACCATGCAGCCGCTTGCTCACACCCCGTACCCCGATGGGATTGGGGAGAGAATCAGAGGAGTAAGAGTGAGAAAAACTCCTGGGGTGAGAGAAGAACGGTTTAATAATTGAAATTAAGTAAAATAGTAATGATAATAATAACAATATAGTAACAATAATAATAATAATAATAAAAATATACAAAGCAAGTGATGCACAATGCAATTGCTCACCACCCGACAACCAATACCCAGACAGTTCCCGAGCAGCAATCACTGCCCCCTGGTCAACTCCCCACAGCTTATATGCTGAGCATGACATCATATGGTATGGAATATCCCTTTGGTCAGTTTGGATCAACTATCTTGGCTGTACCCCCTCCCAGTTTCATGTGCCCCTGGCAGAGCATGGGAAGCTGAAAAGCCCTTGACTAGTGTCAGCACTACTTAGCAACAACTAAACCATCAGTGTGTTATCAGCATTCTTCTCCTACTAAATCCAAAACACAGCACTATGCCTGCTACTTGGAAGAAAATTAACCCTGTCCCAGCTGAATCCAGGACAGCTTTGCACCTTCTGCAATATTTTTGTAAGTTAAGTTTCATTGCTGTCAATCATTTTTGTTTCAGTCAAAAACTATACTGAACTCAGAACAGAAGGAAGTCCTTTTTGTATATGGAAAGCATTATAAGGGACTCATATTGGTTTCTAAACATAATATTCCAAGTGTATAAGCTATTTCAGCAAGTCAGCTCCTAGTGTTATGTGTTAAACTCAATTTCAGGAAAAATAGTCAGTGGTTACATGGTGTCTGGAGTTCTCTAAGTAGCACTTGCTGTAGAAAAAACTAAACAGAGATATTACTTTATTTCAGTCAATGAGTATTTGTTGTTTCATTCAACAAATGCATTCAGTAATAGTCTGTCATGAAGTCAGAATGGTTTACAATGAGCACATATTCAGATTTCTATGTGTTTCATGACTTGAATTAGTTTTGCTTCACAACAGAACAATAGTTTTCTGCATTTTAAACTGTGAACAGATAAAACTTTTTCATCAGAGCTGAGGTGTCTTTAGAAATATTACATTCTGAGCCATTATATAACATTTATAAACTTAGTTATATCTCCTTTTGCAGTCCCCAGAAAAATGTTACCAAACTTTCAGTGGTCCGCTGACCATGGTTTTAATATTATTAGGTTACAATGTATAATTATAAACTTCTATATTAATCAATATTGTTTGTTTCATTGATCCATTTACCAATTAAACTAAAATTAATGTAAATATAAAAATATTATTAAAAATCAAACAGATGTCCTAACATATTGAAATGCTGGCTGAAATAAACAATAATTTAGTTTTAGTGGAACTGCCAAAACCTAATATCTGTCCTAATAATGCAATGTGTTATGCACTTATGCATATATGTCCCCAAATCCGCTCTGCCTTTTCAAAACTGTTTTTGACTTTTGGAACTCTACCAAAATCTTAGGCTAAGCTCTGAAGAAGATATCAATAACACAAGACAGAGCTATTAGCTAGCAGGGTTTGTTTTTTGTTTGTTTGTGGGTTTTTGTTTTTTTTTTTTTTAATAAATGGTTCAGCTTCTGTTTTTGAGTCATCTTGCCCATCAGCATAACAGTAAAAATTCTGTTTATAAACATTACAAATTAATGGGATGTGCAAAACATTCTTCCTGTCAGTTTGAAAACTTGCCACATCCAGATCAGTTTATTTTCCATAATGTTTCTTACTTTAGAATTTGCAGACTTCAGCATGTATCAGTGAAGTTTTGGGCTTATTTTTTTTTTTAAAGAAGGCTAAAACTTAAAGAAACATGAAATCAGATCAAAGAGACAGCATTTGTGTAGACAAGAAGGACGATTAAAAACATGTGACACATGGAAGTACCAGACCAATTTGGAGACTTCCAAGTCTCTGGTGCACTTACTCAGATACTAAACACAGGTTAAGGACAGGTACAAGATGGGCCAGAGATTAGACAAAGTTTGGCCAGAAAAAAAAATTCATTAATCCAAGTAGAGAACTGCAAGTTTATTCAGCATTAATCTCTTTCTCCCCCACCCCCCACCCCAATCTCTCTCTTTCATGATCTCTCTCTTATGATCTCTGTCAGAATCCTTGAGTCAGAGACCCATTTTTCTTCTGTGTGGCAGTCAGTCTAATTCTTTCTCTTCAACATCAGCCATTTTCCTTGGTGGACAGCAGAATAAATCACTCAGTGGATAGATTTGTGCAGGTACATGTAAAGGTCTCCATAACTAGTCCTGAAGCAGCTGGAGCAAATTTAGTGAGAAAGATGATGTGAGACATGAGAAAAGGGATCAGAGGAACATGAGGTTGAGCAGATTTGTCTTGAACCATAGGACAATATAGAGGAGGAGAGAAATTAAGGGAAAAGATCCACAGAAAAAACATAACAAATATTTGAAGCTGTGGACCAGATAAGAGGAGGGGAAATGGCAAGAAGGCATGTTTAAAAAGAATTTTTTATAATGGACATGCCTAAATGGGCAGTGGGTAACAAGTCTAATTAATAGAATTCCTTTATGGCAAACTAGTATGTTAGGTATTTTCATACACAGTGGAATACATCTTTTTACAAAACAAAAAAATATCCTACAGTAAAGACACAGGAAGTTGTCTTCTAGACAAAGACACATGCTGTTTTATGATTACTTTTTCTCTGGAGTGTGGATAGTATGTGTGTAGTTCTCAGAGAAATTCTGAATTTTCCATTTTAAGTATGAAATTTTTTCTGGAAGAGTGGAAAATAGCAAGACTGAATAATATCACTTGTATTTATTTAGAATACATTCACTCAAATTATTTCTTAAAACTTTATCAAAAGAGACTGAAACATCAGCCTATATCTCCAGTACATTTGCCAGGAGGGAACAGCAATTACCACATGTGCTTGGAGAGATATCTGTTTACAAACCCTTTAAATGTATACTTAGTCACATTCTAGTCAGTCAGAATACTTAAACAGCTAATATCATGCAAGTTACTGAGACTTAAAATGAAGCATGTGCTTAAGTGCATTGGTTAATTGAGGCTATAGGACTAAATTAATTCCCTGGGAACCCCTCTTCAGGGAACTGATTTGGTAAAATATTACTAATTACTTTGAACTTCCATAACCTGATGCCTTCATGAGGGGCATTGTAATCCTCATTAGATAGGCGAGGAAATGTCTTTTACTTGAGTAAACATCAATTACTTGATTGATCAAGATCATGTCATAAATTTGGAACCATAACCTCATAAAATCACATCATCCTTACTCCAGATGTTAAACTTTGCATCTACTTCTTATGTGTTCTCATGTTGAAATTAAGGAATTTCTTGTGGGTTTTGTGCTTTTAGGTGAGAATGCTACACTTATCATAAAGCAATATACTGTAAAATACAATTTATTTACCTTTATGTTTATTTTTGTTGAACATGTATGTATGAAGTTGCTTTGAAAATTTTGCCTGAGCAACAACCCTGGCATAGAGGCTGTTTTCGTCAAACACGTATCTATATTACGTGATATAGGGTAACAGAACTTTACTTATTAGTCACTGTGGTGAGTTGACCCCAGCCAGCAGCCAAACACACACCCAGCCTCTTGCTCACTCCACTCTCCCATGGGATGAGGAGAAAAATAGAAGGAAGGCAAAAAAGGTCGTGTATAGAGATAATGACAGTTTAATAACGAAAGCAAAGTCTGTGTGCATGAGCACAGCAAAAAGAATTGATTCATTACTTCTCATCAGCAGAGCAGATATTTAGCCATTTCCAGAAAAGCAGGGCCTCAGTACATCTAACAATTGCTTGGGAAGACAAACACCATAACTATGAATATCCCTCCCCTCCCCCTTTCTCTGACCTTCTGTTGTTGATCATGATGTTATATGGTATGGCTTTGTATGACTTGGGTCAGTTTGGGTCAGCGGTCTTGGCTATGTTGCCTCCCAACCTCTTGCCAAATCCCTACTAGCTTGGGGAAGAGGAGATCAAGAAAGCCTTGACACTGCGCAAGCACTGTTCAGCAACAGCTAAAACACTGATGTGTTATCAACGCCTTTTTAGCTATGAATGCAAATCACAGCACCATACAGGCTGCTCTGAAGAAAGCTAACTCCATCCCCGCTATACCCACTACAGACAAAATGATCGTAATTTATATGGTCTCACATGTTTATAAATGTATTGATAAATGTATAGATGCCTCCTATATGATTTCAAAACCTGTAATTGCATGCACAATACATAAATACACATAAGGATTATTAACCTTTTCTTGAAACTTGTTTAAAAACATATAGCCTGAAGGGTCAGCCATACAGTTACCAGCAACTGGTATATCGGAGCTGTATAAATTAGTATTTTCAGAGCTGAAATTCTTGCTGGATGTTTAGTATAGAATAGGACTAACATAAAAAAAAAAAGAAAAACAAAAATGAAAAGCAAGTTTTTAAATGTTCACAAGTATATTCACTCATCCAGATATATACAAAGTCTTACTTGTTCAGACATGTCACAATATTAATTTTCTGTACCTCATGTTCAAGGCATACAAAGGTATTCAAGTGCTATTGAGAAGAGTTACAGAATCTAGCTGTATAGATACAAGGATTTTTTCCAAGGAAAACATAGTTGGATTTCAATAGAATTTTGCTTTGATTTTTTTACTGTATTCTTATAAATTTAAGGTACTCTGTTACCAATTTTTCATAGTGTAATTTCTCTTTTCCTTTCTATAAACAGCTTTTTCATTTCAGTTTTATAATTTCTAGAATAGTACTTAAAAGTTCCAAAAACAAAATCTGAAGGAAATATTTAATCTTCAAAGTTTTCTTTTATAAAATTACTTTTACCTTGAACTTTTTGCTTTATTTCTTTGTCTTTTTTGAAAAGTGGAAAATATTCAGTTTACACTATAAGTAACTAAAAGAAGATTCACTAACTATTAGATTTAATAAAAAAGATGGAGTTTTACTACCAAAGAGTCTTTGGTATATTAGGAAAATATTGCTAAATGCAAATTATCGATTAGACATATGGCCAGTTATGTTTGTATCTAGTGTGCCTATTTATTTAAATAGAATTTAATGTTCCCCTTATAAGAAATATTCTGTTAGAACAGAGTTTTTCTTTTTCTTTCATAATTAACAAAAAAGAATGATAAATGAATGACTGCATTTCTTTGGAAATGGAGTCGCCATTTCTTTAGAAATGTCCACAGAGTTATCTCTCAACACGCTGATAATAAACCTAATGGTATCTTGCAAATGTTTTGTACTTAACATAGTTACTTGTATCCCACTTCAAGAAGAAACTAATATTCTCCAGTCGCTCCAGAGCATGAATATTAACAAATATTATTTAATTTGCAGTAATCATGTTTAAAAGAAAGCCCTAGGACTTATTTGTAGACTACCCACAAATATTCACTTTTTAGTGTCAAGACTTACTTTTAGAAATGCTTTCTGTTAAATAAGTTAATACCCAATGTAATTACATGGAGTTGGTTAAACATTATTGAGGTTCTGATTTAAAGATAGCACTTAGGAGATAGATACTGTGTTCGAACATGTTGAAAATTTGTATGTCTAATGTTTATTCTGATTCAGTGTAGAATGTATGCAAGTCCCCAGACTAAGGATTTATACAGAGTGCAGAGTGAAAGACTGAGTACAAGCCCAGAAGAAAAGGAAAGATTTCAGTAAACTTTAATCTGGATCCTTCTCAAAGATCAGGAGACAACGGTAATAAATGGAGGATGACAAGTCTGTTCACGTTTTGTAGGCCTAGATCTTTCAGTTTATTTGGCTGCAACAGGCCTTTATCAAACCAACCAAGTGGAATGGTCAGCTTGGATTGCCATAGTGGAATGGCTGATTTTTGTTTTCGACTTTCCATCTTTTCTAGCATGTCCTTGAAGCTTGACAACAACATTCATTTCCCAGCTGACTTTCTACTCTCTTTCACTCCATTTTCTTGCTGTTTCTTTTTTCTTTTTTTTTTTAGTACACAAAACAGTTTTCTTTATCTGTTCACTATTGCAGTTCACAGCAATAAAAATATATATTTGATTAGGCAAATGTTTTCCAGACTATCACAAAGGTTTCTGTTTATAGATTCATGCTTAAAAAAAGAGCCTTTATTTCTGGTGGTGTTGGGGTTCTGTTTGTTTGTTTGTTTTTAATGCTAGTTGTAACAGTTACACAACTTTACAGAAAATCACAATTTTAGGAAACAAAGCAAATGTCCACAACAAAATAGTGGCATCTAAAACAATTATGTAAGATTTTCATTTTAATCAGACACAGGTTTTTTTTCAAGGAACACAGAGAAAGGGAAAGACTTTTGCAAAGTTCTTCTGAAGTTCTGTTCTGAATGATCATACAGGTTGCCTTAACAATTAAAAAAAAGAGGATTAATGTTTTCCTCTCTCTTTTTCTTTAGAAAATCAAATACTAAATTGACTTTCTGGGTTTCAAAATTTTGCAATGTCATCAACATAGTTAGTAATATTAGTGAGTCTTTCCTCTTCTCTGTAATAATTTGTTCTCTACTGTCAAACTTTAGTCTAATAAATATCTTCAGTAAAATATATTAATCACAGATGTTATTATCAGCTTTTTAAAAAATATTTTTTCAAGTAAACTATTTTGAGTAAAAAATGCCAATTCATTGCAACAAAACTTATTTTCTAAAATGTATATGTTTTGATGAAATTTACTTAATATGCTTTTTCTTTTGATTTGATTTGTTATGGTCTGTACTATGTTCAGGCTGGAAGCTGGGGCAAAGTAGAGGCAGGCAGAAGAAAACAGAGCCTAATGATTCAGAAAATGTGTACGGAATATATGTGAGTTGAGCCTTAATATTTTGAATCAAATAGGGTTGGTTATAAGTGGTGCATTTTTATTCCTGATTTATTTGGGAAGGAGAAAAAACAAAGAAACAAACAAACCAATGCTGGGTCTGAATCTAGAACAAAAATGCTGAAACCACAGTCATGTTTTATTTTTTCCAGCCAATTCAAGTAATTAATTAAAGGACTTTGGATAAAACTACTAAATATAGCAAACAATGCATCATAATGTTCAACAACAAATATCAAAAGAATGGGTAACAATGATTTTGACAGAATTGCAATAGATCTCATAGCTGGAGTAATTCAACTACTGAGTGCCATGGCTCATTCATTCTCTCGCTGGTCACCTAGCTGAGCTGCTGAGATCAGAGGAGCCAGACCTGTTTATTTTGGTCTCTGTGAATATTCTGTGATTATGGTCTGCCCTACTGTTTGACATCAGTGAATGGTTAATCTCTTTCTGTTTGTTCATAGCTTAATGCACACATCGGTTGTGTACACAACTCAGCAACTTCTGTGTTTAGATCAGGAAGACCAAACAAGGCAGTTTTGAAATGAGTATGAGAAACTTTCTCTCCAGATAGATTTATAAATACTGTGATGACCAGCAAGGGAGCAGTAAATGAGACCTGAAACAAAAGAAATAAAAAACATTTCATTATAGTAATTAAAGCAAAGTTTCTTTGTATGAAATAAAAAATGGTGAATTCTTCTGCCTGAAGAAAATAGGGATTTGGAAAGTCATATACTGACACTGTGCAGTATGAGACACACTAAACAGTATTGAGATGAGATCTGGAAATCACAGTCATATAATCAGGGAAAAAAAAGTTCCTTGAGCTGCAATGGTAAGACGAGATGAAGAATCCATCCAGTTTAATGTGTCACATGAAGGTAACCACTAAGCTAAGCTAAATTGACATTCTAGGTGAAGTCAGGCTAAAAAGAATTAAAAAGATGCTCAACAAAGGACAGTGGGATGGATGTAAGTAGTGACCACAAAGTGGAATAAGTTTGTAATATTCCAGTTACTGGAAACAGTGATCAGAATGAATATATCACAGGTGATGATATGATGTACAGTAATGCTACCAATATTTTAAATTCACAAAATAGTGTCAGGTTCCTAAACTGATTGAAAGGGTCTGAAATTAGCAACAATTCTGCCCCCTTGTCAAAGGAAAAAAAAAACAGGGTACAAAATCCCAATATTAAGAGCAAAATGAAACAAGACATAGTGAAACATTTTAGAAGTTTAATACTGATGCACCAGCTCTATAAGCATGGCTCATGAACAATAGAATTACAGTTGTTCACCATCAGCATAATTTTCACCTATTTGAAGTGCTTACACCAACTTAAGAAATATAGTTTGTGAATATGCCATTGTAATATAAACTTCAATGTGACCTTTACGATTAACAATATAACCAGTCTATTTGGACACAGCCTTCCTAAGAAGAGGTGAAAATATGTCTTGTAATTTATTTGAAGATCCATCTGACAGGGTGAATACATTTCAGCCACCACCATATTGAAAAGAGAAATTTATTGTCTACATAGTGACATAATTGGGGCAATATACAAAATTCCTTACTTTGGGCATAAAGGCAAAGGCACAAAATGTAGGAGTTATTTCTGTAAGAGAAGAAAAATTAAAAACAGATTAAGACCAGAAGAAAGGTTTCTGGCCTAAGGATGGCCACCAATATCATGAGCAGTGAGATCAGACAGAGCTTACCTTGTAAGGGATTGCACAGATATTTTTTCTGAGTGAGCTCAAACTTTCTTACCTTAGAACAATGTTCTTGTGATTTAAATCTCTGCTAAATATATAGGTTGAATCCATATTCTTCTGCCTTCCTAACTCTCTCTACTGAATGATTATTTGAGGCAAAGTAAAATCCTATGTTAATGTGAGCTTAAGAAGAAAAGACGCCAAACAATTTCAGTACAAGAAAAACATGTTTTGGTTTGGGTGGTTTTTGTTTGTTTGTTTGTTTGTTTTCTCTACAAGGCTAGGGCTACTGCTAATGAAAAGTATATTTGATCTAGAAGCTGCTCTGGCAATGTTCCTAACACAATCATTACCAGGAATTGTTATAAGGGCCTCAGATTTAAAAGAATTAGGTGCCCATAAAGTCCAGACATTCAGTTCTTTCATACTGGTGCCCACTTAGACAAGGCATTGACATAGGGTGAAATACACTCATAGCAATAATGGGTTTGCTTTACTTTGGAAAGTAAAAATGCTTTGAAGAATGCTGTTCTAAGAGAAATTACAATTCTTGGAGTAAAACCAGGAGTAAGATTTGAATTTTGAGTTTATGCAGACAAAAAAGTCCATTAAATTTTGTATCCAAGAATGTGCAACAGAAACCTTTGTTGTGGGAAGAAAACCAGAATAATATCTAAAAATGTGGGTTTTCTTGGTCTTGTGGGTATCTTAGTAGATGGGAGTCATGACATTTCCTCAGAATATGAATGTATTGAAAATAATTTCCAGAGTACTTGTAGAAGGGAGCATACAGGTTAATTCATTATAATGTTTATTGTTAGAACCTGATGGACAGGGGTGCAAGATAAGTCTTTTTTTAAATCATTCATTATGATCTAGGTTGGGAAGTAGTCAGTAGTCAAAGGGAAAAACATCAATAGCTCTTGTCAAAAATAATACTTATTTCATAGTTTCTGATAAACACCTATAAGATCATAATTTTGCTATTGACCAATTATTTGCAGCAGCTATGACACTGCAGGTAGAAATGAGAAAGATCCTTGGGCCTTCTTAATTATGAGCTTTTTTCATTGGCATAGCAAAGATAGTGCTAGAGTTTGAAAGCTGAAAACATTTTCTTCTTTTATTGATTGTCTAATAAAGCACTATTAAGCCTTAAAATGTACTGGTTTATGGGATGCAAACTTATTTAAGGTAAGGAATTTGTATCAGTTTGTGCAAAGGTTAGTATAAGTTCTTCTGACATAAAGGATTTTGATGCAATGGGTTTAAAGTTACTATGAATTTAATGTTATTAAGGTAGAAATTATTGAAAGTGAAATTAATTGATGATTCCAGCGAAATAGTGATAACAACTACACTGATGTATGTTTTATCATACAAGTCTTTAAAAAAAAAACTTATAAAAATCTTCTTGAAAAAAAGGTGGGATGTCTGAGAAATTTGTGTTTAGGAGTTTTCCCAACATTATTATTTTAATATGTATTAGGTTTTTAGTTTGCGAGCACAGAGACTGGGATTATAATTAAGAAAAAAATGCTAGCAAGAGTACTACAAGAGAGCTTCTATCTTTCTAGTCATAAAGGATGTTAGTGTTGCTTAATGATTTTGCTTTAGTAATACAGTGAGTTTTAATAACTTAAGTATGATTTTCTAGGGGAAAAAAAAACCCATAACATAGCAATATTAAGAAATATTAGTCTAATTTCACTCTAATCTGAAAATCAACAATGTTACTGGTGTTCTAACAAATCATAAAATTGTATAAAGATAATATCTGTTATGGCCATCAGAACTAGAGAACAATAAAATAGTCTTAAACAAATGATGTAATTTATATTAGTGAATCTTGTTTTGTCACCTTTTCCTGAAAATAAGTAGGAATGTTGTTAAATTATAAATGTTTTGGATTGCGGTATTACTTGTAAAGTTTACATTAAGCCTTCAGATACTGTTGGGAAAAGCACAAAAATCTCACATGCTGATAGAATGTTGTGTAGTAGGCAAAAACTAGATTCTAATTATGATTTTACTATATTACAATATACAGAGAGAAGAGTACAAGATAATTGTTAAAACCTTTTGAAAACTGAAGGAGAAACTGTTTCCCTCCTGATAAAAAATGGTCAAAATAATTTAAGCCAGATAGCAATAGCTATAACCTAACTGGAGAACCCATGCTAAATATGGTCTTACTATTGTAACAAATTTCTCAAACTGTAAGGAACAAAAAGTGAAATAGAAATTAATGAATACTGAAAGAAGAAATCATGGTCTATTCATGGTCAACCTAATAAAATTATAAATTATATATTTTATATATATTAATATAGATATATAATTAATAATTAATTTAGAGTTATTTTCTCACTCTTGACATTCCTGAACTCAGGAGTAATTTTGTGAACTTTTCAGTTTATTCTGTGATAAATTTGAGCAAACCTAAATAACTTATTGGTTTATCATGGTTTCTTTAGGAAAATTTGTTTTATGGTTATTTTGATTTGTAGATATATGCTTTAAACAACTTCATAAAACCTGTATGTCCTCAGGATTTTGGGAAAGAAAAAAAATATTATTTTCTTAATCAGTTTTGAAAAGAAAATACTCTCAGGAAAAGAAAAAAAAAAATTAAAACAGTCAAGTTAAAAAACCCTACCCCCAGGAAACCGTATTATCAAGGTGACTAAGTGGCATATGTGCCAGTTTTGAGCTGTCAGTACTCAAACGTGCTTGGCATAATGTATGCTAAAATTTCCTAACTCAGATTCTTGTATTCAACTGAAAAGAATTTAATATTGGACATAACCTTGACAGATTAAAATGGATTGATTTCAGTATTAAAATCTATGTGTGACTGGCCACAACTTGACTACGTTTTTTTATATGCAAACAGAATAACAAAATAGTGTGCTGGCATTCCAAAAAGAACAGTTTTATAAAAGTGGAGGTAAATAGGATCAGAGACAAAATGTAAACAGAATGTCAATGCCAGCTAGGAATTAATTAAGCTGTGTCTCCACCATAGTGTTTACACACATATTAGCCAAGAGAATGTGGTGCCTGTATCTCCCTCATTAGTAACAGTCCAAACAGCACATATCCATGCTCAGTGGAGTTCATCTCAGTTTAATGAAATATCTGAAACGTTGGGGTTTGAGCCCAAATGAGCCACCTGCTCTCCAAGACAGAAAGAAATATCTTAGATAGGATTTCTCTGACTAATGTCTGAAACATGTTCATCAACATCACAGCTCATAGAGCTGGTCAGTGTAGGTTATAACAACAGTCAATGAAAGAAATAGGCCTTTACTATGTGTTTCATCTCATTTTAAAATATACGTCAGCTGGTGAAGGGTCTGGAGCACAGGCCTTATGAGGAGCAGCTGAGGGAACTGAGATTGTTTAGCCTGGAGAAAAGGAGGCTGAGGGGAGACCTTATCACTCCTTACAACTACCTGAAAGGAGATTGTAACAAGGCGGGTGTTGGTCTCTTCTCCCAAGTAACAAGTGATAAGACAAGAGGAAATGGCCTCAAGTTGCACCAGGGGAGGTTTAGGTTGGATATTAGGAAAAATTTCTTCATGGAAAGGGTTGCCAAGCATTGAAACAGGCTGCCCAGGGAAGTGGTTGAGTCCCCATCCCTGGAGGTATTTAGAAGACCTGTAGACATGATGCTTAGGGACATGGTTTAGCGGTAGACTTGACGGTGTTAGGTTAATGGTTGGACTCAGTCTTAAGGGTCTCTTCCAACCTAAATGATTCTATGATCTGAAATAGTCAAGAGAAACATGCCATAATTGTTTCTTGTCTGACTGTGAAGGTAGTTGAAGGAAATTAATTTACATGTAGATATTTGTATTTTACATTCCTAAAGTTAAGCAGGATGAATTATACTTTTCAGGGCAGTAATTCATCTCACACAGAATAGTTGCCTGGGAAAGGTGAGATGGCTCTCTGAAGACACTTCTTTCTCTCCAGGTCCCTGGAATAAGGTCATGAGCTGAGAGATGGTATATTTATTTTGAGAGATGGCTTCAATTCATTGAGTGTCAATGTCCGTACAGTTGTGTAGTTTGATATATTGACCTTGTGGTTGCACATGACCCTACTGCCACAGCTTCACAGTACTTACAAACCTTTGCAGAAGGAGATAGTCTGAAAGTAAGTTTAAATAGTAAGAAGATGCAGGTAAAGGAAGAAAAAGTAGAGCTTCAAATAATACAAGAAGGAAAAAGTGAGACTATGGTGCTTGTCTATTGACTGATCAGAATCCCAGTGGTCCAAAACTGGAAAAAGAAATCTCTAAGAATTAGAAATGGATTAAAGGAAGCAGATTCTATAAAATATAATCCATAAGGTACTGGAGATAGAATTATAGCTAAAGTGGGCTTGGTTCCATGATTGTAAGTCTCAGCTATGGTTTTCCAGGTATCGGTCACTGGAAATTCAGAAATTAATCTGAATATCATTGCACATGTCAGCAGAGATGACTTCATATGTTTTCTGTGAAGCACTTCCCTGAAGGGGCTTGTTTAACCAAAATAACAGCCTCATCTCAGAGAGCACTGCAGAAGATAAAACCAAAATATTCAAAGCACGTGACATGTTAGAACTTTGATATGCCAGCAAATCGAGAGTACTATGTGACTTTTATAAACTGCTCCAGACACAATTTTGGCTGAGCTCTGGGGACACAATCTATGATAGTCAAGACCTAAACTATTAACAAATCATGAGAGGTGCTGGCAATGGAAAACAAATTAAGATGAGAGAATTTTGACTGGAGTAGGGCTATCTTAGAACAGAACTTAAAACTGCTCTTGAAAAGCTATGCAATGGCAACACTGTCAGAGAGGAAAGTGTTCAGGAAACATGGTAAGTATCACCTGTTTTAGCTACCTAAGTGTCCATCTGAGGCTACTGTCAGAGGCAGGAGAAAGAAATGGACACTCTCCAGGCATGAATCATTCAACCTATTTTAAATGTTGGCTTCAGGATGAGATCAATCAGCACATTAATAATGAAGACTTGTTCAAATTAATCCTTCAGAGAGTGTCTGTGAAGAGTATAGGAACATAGCCTTAAGAATCCATGAGGAAGATACTTCTAAATACTAATAATTCTGCTGTAGCAGATGTCTCAGGAAAGTGGTTGGCATTGTTATAATTATCCTAAAGAATTAAGAGGCCTATAAGAGCTTCTGAAAAGGGGCTACTTGCCCAATATGGGAGATCTGTTGGGGAGGAAGAAAAGAAAACTTTCCTTAGGTACAGGAAAGAGAACTGAGAAATGCTGAATCTAAAGGAATACATCAGGGAAGCAAAACTTACCTGACTAAAATAGACACAAAAGGGGAAGGAATATTTTCATAAGATTGGGGTTGTGAAGATATTATTCCCTGAACAGAAAACCAAAACAAATGTAAGAAAATGGTTTTTTCCACAGTATTCTAAAACAACAGCACTGCAGTTAAGACAAGTTGCTCTGTGGCTTTTTGCTAAATAGTTTAAATTTGGAGAAGTTACTAATTTTATAAAAATTCATACACAGATAAGTACTTAAATTACTAAGGTTCAGATAAAATTGAATTCAATAGCAGTGAGTATAAATCAGAAACTGGGACCTCTCCACAGTAAAATAGCAACTGCAAAAGGAATCCTAACACTGATATTTATCTGTTAATATAACTAAACCATATAAATATGCTAGTAATAATGCAGAAGAAGCAGAAACATGTTCATGATCTCTCTTTGTATTTAGAAAAAGTCAGGATGGTATAGTTATATCAGATGATGATGATGATGAAATACCTCCCACTCAGTAACTCTGGAGGTTGTTAAGCGGCAACTACAACTAGATATTTTTAAATCAGTCTTGCATTCAATAATTTTAAAAGAACTGGCTGGAGAGCTGTCTAGACAATTGACATTGATTTTTCAATAAGTCTTGGAACACTAGGGAAGCTCCAGAGGACTGAAAGAAAGCTAATGGGTCAATATTTCAAAAAGAAAAGCAGGATGAGCCATGTAATTATATGTCCATAACCTAGCTTTGATCCCAGGAATATACTGGAACATTTCATGCAGGGCTCAAAGACTGAAGGATTCAAAACAGAAAACATGGAAGATGTAAATCAATACTGATTCATTGAAAACTTATCAAATTTCTACAGTTTTTCCTCAGATTACATGACTGACATATGTAACAGATCTGATGCAATTCCTAGATGTACATAAGAATTCTACTTCATACAACAAGACATTTTAGAAGCAAAGGACTGGAAGGGACTTCCTGTGCTGCTGAAATCATTCATCAACTCATTTTTCATATGTGATTTCCAGAAAAAGAGAAAAAGCCAACTTAAAAGTAACTAGAGTTTTTGCCCTTTTCTCCTAGAAGGTCACTCTACAATAACATTAAACATTTAATTTTGTCCAAGAAAGTACTATGTTTTAATAATTATTTATACTTTTTTTTTAATTTTGCAATGAATTTTATCCTGTGGATTTAATAGGTTTTGACTTCAGATTTTTCTTGTTTTGATTTTGAATTAGTGTCATGCTTTAACCCCAGCCAGCAACTAAGCACCAGGCAGCCGCTCGCTCAGTCCCCCTGCCCCTGTGGGATGGGGAGAGAATCAGAAGAGTAAGAGTGAGAAAACTCCTGGGTTGAGATAAGAACAGTTTAATAATTGAAATAAAGTAAAATAGTAGTAGTAATAATAACAATACAATAGTAATATACAAAGCAAGTGATGCACAATGCAATTGCTCACCACCCGCTGACCGATGCGTAGCCAGTTCCTGAGCAGCAATCACTGCCCCCCAGCCAACTCGCCTCAGTTTATATACTGAGCATGACGTCATATGGTATGGAATAGCCCTTTGGTCAGTTTGGATCAATCAGTTTCTTGTGCACCTGGCAGAGCATGGGAAGCTGAAAAGTCCTTGACTAGCATAAGCAGTGCTTAGCAACAACTAAAACATCAGTGTCTTATCAACATTCTTCTCCTACTAAACCCAAAGCACAGCACTGTGACAGCTACTAGGAAGAAAATTAACTCTGTCCCAGCTGAAATCAGGAGAATTAGTGTTCTGTAGGATATACAAAACTGATATGTTTCCAAAGGTGTCACCTCATTCACCAGGGTTTTCAGTCACTTTTCATACAGTGGGCTCCCATTTTCACAGACAGCTTTAGTGACCGCTTTCTAATCACCATCTATTCATAATTCATCTTCATACCATACATTAATGACCAGATCTATAGAAAAGTGGTGGTATGCATAATGTGTATGGTAGGAATGTAAGAGCTACAAATTACCATTTATATGAACTTGCACATACACCTTTTAAGGTCTATCTCTTACCCAACCTTTCAAGGTCATCCAAATCTTTCCATATGCTATTTTAATCTTCTGCATTAATAGCATCTCACATCACCATATAATTAGAATATTTCATTAGCAAACTCTTACTTTTTTTGAGCCAGTTGCTAATATCAGTCACCTTAAAATGATCAAAGACAAATTCTTAAGGAACTCCATAAACATGTCTCATAGTCTTCTTTCAGAACAATTTTGTTGCCATCTGTCCTTTAACTAGTTACACAATGTACAGTTCTACATGTCACCTTCTCCAGCTTCACTAATAATTTTCCTTGTGGTGCTAAACAAAAATGTTTTACTAAAGTCTGGGTAGATTAGATAAATCACCATTCTCTTGACTAAAGAAAGCTATCAGATTACTCTGATACAAACTACCTTTGGAAAAACTATTTAAATTTATTTCTCATGTCTCTATATCTTTAATTGCTGTTTTCTTTAAAATTGCACTGTATAATATCTAGGCCATGTTAATAATTTTTACTCTTCTTTTTCACATAAGTATAATATTTGCTACTTTTTCAGTGAAACAGTATTCACCATAAACTGATATTTTTAATTAAAAACCTTTGTCACTTGGTTTATGACATCATACACAAGTTGATGTAATGTTCCAAGAGGGAGATGATACAGAAATCTTAAATGTTCATAATACTGTTAAGTTTCAGTTCTAATTCCCCTGAGGTAATTCTGCCCGCCCGCCGCCCCCCCCCCCCCCCCCCCCGCAAATTTATCCTCATTATCTGCTTTGCTTTTGCTTCATTCTTACTGAGAAATGCAGTTAAATTTTAATTTTATTGTGTCATGTGCTAGCTATAATCTCTGTCCATATGTCTGCCTTTGTTTTCTTTTATATCAAAAAACTTTTGATATTTTGTTTATTTAAATTTACTTTGTAAAGTTTAACTTGATTAATGTTTGTTACTCACTAATCACTAATTGCTAAGACATTTTTCTTTGATGATCAGCAATTTTTCCACTGTTTGTGGGATATCTGAGTACCCTCAATTTACTGATTATTTTTTCCTGTGAGATTTACAGATCTTTTCTACAAGCTACTTCAGTACAAGTACTTATGTACTGCCTTAGGAAACAACATGAAAATGTTGACAACTGTGAGTGATATAAATTTTGGACCTGCTCTGCTTTCAAATTCTTCTGACTAAATTGCTTCAGTAAATGGTTTTTTTAGCTTTTCAGAGTATTCCTGTTTGATAGAAGCAACAAACAATAACTATGATCTTCCTTTTAATTTAACTTTCCAGGAAAGAAAGGTCTTTGTCATTATTTGTGAAATATAATGGTGCACTAAAGTTCCCGTATTGGCATTACTTCCAGCAGCACTATCTCTACAATTACTTAAAAGATATTTTGTTCAGAAAACTCCACAGAACATCTGTTTCACATACATCACAGGGAAAGCCATAACGTACTTCCTGACTCTCAGTAACAAGGCTGTATTAAAAAAAAATTGTTCAAAATTACAACGTCAGGCTCAGAGGACAGAAGCATCACCACTGTCCTAGGTTCCTACATTTAAAAGCAATTTCTAAGTGAAATTCCTGGAAAATGGACTATGCCATAAAAGAAAGATGAAAAACAAAGAAACAAAAACATTCTTTGCCAATAAGATTAAGGGAATATTACTCCCTAGGCCCCAAATTTGATGGCCAATCTAATTCCATGAGTAAGGTGCACCAGTCATGTCCCCTTTCCTGACTTATCTCTACCCATGACTATCGGCAATTATTTCAGTGGAAGGTAAATCCACCTCTGATCTCCTTATCATTACCAGGAGCAGAAAAGTTATGTACCAAAGGAGGAAAATGGTCATTATGATCCTGTTGGTGATGAACAAATGCCGTGTAACAGGGACTTAATATCAATATACTGCAAAGAAATAGAGGCAATACATATCAGTCATGTTACCATTATCATTACTGAGTTCTATTTTCAAATCAAACTCTTTGCTGAAGAAATTAAAACAATAAAAAAATCAAAATGCATATTATATTATTAATGGGGAATTATCATCAAGCAGTTGTTTTCAGAAACTTTCACTGGCAAAATCCACTTTTTATTCCTAAAATATGTTAGCAATGACCTGGGAAAAAAATACTTTTACCTGAAGGACTGGAATTCTTGGTAAAACAAGAGTTCTACCAAATAACCTGTCTTTTCATAAAGACAAATATAAGGTTACATCTTAAAAAGAAAGTTATACTTAAAAGTATAGGGCACTCATCCCTTATTTACTGCTTTGCCCTGAAAAACTTGGTGACTGTGGTGATTAATTTGTGAAAGATAAGACCCTGCTTCAACATTGTGGTCAGAAAGGCTAAGCAAAGCTTAAAAAAATAAAAAAAGAAAGAAATATGGACTTTGTATTACCTCTCTAGTTGACAGTGGTAACACTGATTTCCAGCAACTGACCCTTAGCTTCATGCCACTATTCACACTAGTATGCAGTATCCATTTTCAGTGTTCACTGAAAAAAGGGGTAGCTGAAATACTTAAATTACTGGAAGGGGTTCAACATGAAATCATAAGAATGATTAAGGAAAAAGAATTTCAATGTTGTGATGGATATTCAGTCTATTTAGTTTATTAAATGAAGATTAAGAAGTGATTTAAACACTGTATAAACGGCTTATGTGGTGAGTAGAATTGTTAGGTTTTCAGGTTAACAGTGGAAATTATTATGAATACAAGCAAGATAAGATAGGCTGTAGATATAAAACATACTAAGTATTCATGTATAACAGATATATGTATACTTTGACACGGCAGTAAATTTAAAGTTTATAACATGTCACTAAGCATAAAAAGTTTGGAGCCTGACACCTGGAAATTAATGCCAACATAATTTAATTTAATAAGGTAACTGATTATTGAAAAAAGTTTTGCAGCCTAATAGAATTTTCCTCTCTGTAATGAATTTTAAAAAATCAAGTTAGGCTTTTTGGGGTTGTGTTTAGGAATGACACTCCTAAAGTCCTCTTCCAGAGTTACATTTTCCTCA
This sequence comes from Pelecanus crispus, assembly GCF_030463565.1. Classification (NCBI taxonomy): domain Eukaryota; kingdom Metazoa; phylum Chordata; class Aves; order Pelecaniformes; family Pelecanidae; genus Pelecanus; species Pelecanus crispus. Next base: position 84,054,954 of record NC_134645.1, read on the forward strand.
GTGAGCAACTTTGATCAAAATGGGTTGAGATGGGCAAAATAACCCTTCACAATAGAACTATCAGCACAGCTGATTGTTTATGTGTTCTTGGTCGAAGCTATGTAACGCTTCTACCATCCAGGAAAAGTTGCAGATGAATTACTGAGGATGAAAATTAAATAATTCTAGAATCGATCTCTTTGTAATTTTGTTGGGGATTGGCAACCCTCTGATCTTGTATTATTGAAGGTATTTGAATCTGATTACCAACTCATATTTACAGCATATCAATGGTTCTTTTTATTCATGAGAATACAGGAGTTGGTTTTTTTGGTTGTGGGTTTGTTTTTTTTTTTTTTGTATGTGGCTAAAAGTATTGTCAAGAGAGACTAACTGTGGAAGAAAAAGAGTAGTGCTTCCATTTGGCTTGTAAAACACTGTCATGAATGCAGGTTTGTGAATACTGCTCATTATGTCAATTTACTATGAATGAGTGACTTTACACAGTTTGATTTAGTAACAGAAATTACTTGTAGCAAATCACAGAATTTGATTATAGTATTTTTAATAGCACTCAATCATCAATGATTAATAAAGCGATTAGGCAAAATTGATCAAAACAGTGACTTAGTTACAGATTCAAAGATGGCAAGGTTCACCCTATTACTACATGGAAGCGCATAAAGGAAAATTAAATCACACTGAGTTGGAATGATTCGTAAAGGGATCACGTATATAGGGGATAAGGAGGACCCTCCCATTGAGTCACAAGGTTTAGAACAGACCCCCTTGCTTTCTAAACTTCCTCTCTGAGAAGAGCCTAGGTGCTGCTGGGCGCACTCTTAGTTTCAGACTTGGTCAACGGTTTAGGAGAGTAATGTTATAAGAATAATGCAGCAGTATAAGACTCCCTTTGAAATTAAATCATACATCTACAAACTACTTAAATTGATTCACGCATGCATACTCACAAAGATGAATGCATATATGAAAATGGTATACCTGTTAAAAATTCCCCTTGAGTTTACTGAAATACTCACCTCTAATGCCTTGGCATTTCTCAACGGGAGAGAGTAGAGTCTTGAGGAGTGAAGAATATCAGCGGCCCAGGCTCCGTTGTTGATCTCCAGCAATGGAGTTCTGGTTGCAGCAGACTTTCGGAGTCTGCTAGTTTCACTGACTCCAAGAGCCATCTCGCTCAGAGGGAGGTGCTGGTGCAGCCCGCAGCAGTCCAGGAGAGCTCAAAGGACCTCACTTAGGACTGCTGTTTATAGGATTGTGAGATGATTGACTTTAATCACCAGTAAATTTCCATCCCAGCCACAATTTGGGTCAGTAGTTGCTGGAATTCCAGTAACGATAATACCACTCTGTTTCAAGGCTGTCAGGTGTAGCTGTTTGTTCTCGTTCCCCTCGTTAGCCATAATACAAAGATTTTGATAAGGACAGGGCTGCTCTCTGCTCCGGCCATGTAGAAGTTTCTGGTACAATTAAGGGGTGCTTAACTGACCAGCTCGCTACACAAAAGCTGCAGCCTGGAATTCCTGAGGTCGTAAAGCCATTGAAGAGAAAGAGGAATGGGCGGGGGGGATTCACCACAACAAACACTGATCCATTGATAGATCTTACACTTGCCATGACATCTGCTTTTCAATTTAGGTTGCAGCTTCTCTCTGGACAGAAAACTTTTAAGACCCAGTCTGCCTGAGAACAGTAGAATACATCCTGTCACCAGAACAAATGCAACGGACAAGCTAAAATTTTGTATACACAGTTGGCTTCACTCTTATGGTGTCTCACTGGAAATCACTGATGTCTGTTAAAGGCCACCACTGTGCTGTCCTCTTGTCGCAAATATGATTTTTTACATGGCTTTGGTTAGCAGCAATTTAAGATTTATTAATATTTTTCAGATAGATCACAGTATTAGGTTGTATAATTCTTAACAACACTTAAGCATCAGCCAATCTGAAACAGCGATTTGATGGAATTTGTTATAATCAAGACAGTGACTTAGCTAAAGATTCGAGAATGGCAAGGTTCACTCTATTACTTACATGGAAGAAGTACACAAAGGAGAATTTAGCTACAGTCAAGTTAGAATGATTCACAGAGGGACTGTGGGTGCAGGGGATAAGGGGGACCTGTGAGGGACGAAATGGCTGGACATTTGTCTCAAAGCTTGCCCACATGAAGCTGGCAGGACCTTGCAGGAAAGCGTGCAGGGTGTTGCCCGCTCGCACGGCAAGAAGGATGGCGGCAAGGCCATGGTAACAGCCTGCTCGGAGCAGACGATCGGCTGTGGGCTTGTGCACACGGTCGGCACGTGAGACCCCAGGCATAGGGGGGCTCGGAGACACAGGTGAAGTGCCGTTGCCCTGGGCAAGCAGGACGCGAGGGAGTTCTGCACAAGCGTGAAGTTGTTGCCTCAGGCGTGCAGCCTATAAAAGACCCCCACCACAGACCCCCATGTGATCACTCATGACTGAAGATCCTGGTGTGATTCACCCGCCGCTGAAGACCCCAGAAGCACAGACCCCCGGGACGCCACAGATCCATGGTGGTGACTGTTTGTGCTTTCCTCTCCTGAACTCTTGCTTAATTTTCCTCTCTTGTTTTCCTTCCTTCCCTATCGCTGTTTTTGTCTCTTCTCTGTGTGGTTAATAAATGGGTGGACTTATGACATCTGACCTCGTTTGTGTCTTAATCTCACTTCAAGGGATTGAACCTGAAATGAGAGGTCAGTCTAGCCGCCCCTAGCCTCCCAGACTCCTCTGAGGCCAGTTAGAACACAAGGGAACCCTCCTCTCATCCAAAATGGATTGTAACAGGACCCTCCCATTGAGTCACAAGACTCAGAATAGACCCCCTTGCTTTCTAAACTCCTTTCAGAGAGGAGTCTAGGTGCAGCTAGGTCCAATCTTAGTCTCAGACTTGGTCAATGGTTTATGTGAGTAAGGATAGCATATATGGATATATATGTAGCCAAACTGTACACACACACGCGCACACCAAGGTTAACCTGTGATCAAAATTTCCCTTTTCATGAGTTTTGTGAATTATTCACTTTTATTTGCCAGCATTCATCAACAGACAGTCGGTGAACCTCACAAAATCAGTCCTTTGAGTCCTCACGAAATCAATGCACAATCCTTCAGTCCTCGAGAAATCTACCCTGAGAAGCATCTCAGCTCAGGAGGAGATACTGGGTCACACAGTCAGCTGTGGTCCCGGAGAGCTCGAAGAGGTCTCCCTCTTGGATCGCTATTTAGAGGATCTTGAGATGATTGGCTTTGGTCAGTATTTTACATTCTGGCCACAATTCGTGCTGAGTTGTTCTGGTACACAACTCAGGCAGCAGATAGCCCAGGTTTGGACAGAGACTGCCTGACGGCCAAGTCATTATGACCAAGATAACAGCAAAATAAGGCTTTTCCTGGGATCTCAGAGTGGCCCAGGGGGCTGTGCCACTACACCTCTACTTTTTCTAATGTACAGATGGAGAAATTCCTGTGTTGTCAATTCTTTTCATTTTCTTAAAAAGAGACACACAGGGTCCAATTCCTTAAGATCCTGAGGATCCTTATCCTTTATAATCAGAATTCACAGCTAGAAGGAATCTTACATGGGAATAGAAAAACCTGATGCATTATATAAATATACAATCAGACAGCTATACAAGCCAGATGAAATGGGTCAGTTCAATGTCCATATTCTGATTCTGACTGCATCCTTGTCTTTACAAATGTACAGGCATTCCCCTCACAAACCATTAATTTCCAAACAGATTGGTGATATATTCCGTACACTGGGAAAAAAAGATGTCATTATTTCAGTTGGAGTTAGATTTTATTATGCCAAGACGTAGCTGTCTCAACTATTGATGAGACAACTATATTATTAAAGATGGTAAAAAATGTCTTAGAACTTTTTTGTGATAAATATTGTTATTGCTAATGTTATCTTTTTTAATGGGAGAGTTTATTATTCTTTTCATGTTGACTTCTTGGGTCATTAAGAGGGCAATGTTCTGTTTTTATGGACAGTAAGTAAACTGATTTGACAATCAACTACCTTGTATGTGAGAGATGCTTTATATATAGTTGGCCAGGCCAAACTAACCCTAGGATAGTCATTCTCTTGAGCCCAGAGTCCTTTCTATATTGGCTAAAGTAGAGTACAGAAATACAGAACCTGATTAATCATATTGGTTAGTCTGGGTCTGTGACCTGGAATTCCAAAGAGATTACTGCAGCCAACAGACCTAGTATAATGCCGTCTTGAAAAGCGATGCTGAAGACCAAAGAGACTGGAACACAGCATTTTCACTCTAGTGATAGGCAAGAGTAAAATTCAATCAACATTTTAAGACCTCCATTTACATGTTTGTGGAGATAGAACATGCCTAAAATCCCTGGTAGTCAAAGAAAGTGATTTATTAAAAGAAAAACTATGAGGAATGCCAAGTTTTTAAACTAGGTGTAGAATTAAAACTTTATAATGACAAATTGCATTATAAATGTTAAAAACATGGAATGTTTATATGTTTAGAATATGTATATATGTAAAACAAAGGTGAAACTGCCATTTTTGAAAACAACATAAAGCTACCCCTTCTAAAATATTCAACTTCTTCAAATAATGTTCAAGCCATTTTTTTTAAACCAGCTCTAATGTTATTCCTATAATAAGAAATAAGCAATGCCTAGGCTGAGAGAGTTGAGAGACAATATAGCTTTTAAGTTTCCACTGCTCTTGATAATTGAAAATATTTTCCTGTCTTAGTTGATCTTCAGGCATTTGAGAGCATTTAATGTTTATAGAATTTTGTTTGCAAAAAGATCTGCACAAATACCTGTTTGGACATTTTACAAACCTTCCTTTTACAATATGGAAATGGCATTGCAAAACACAAATTCAGGACACTATGGCAATGGACATTTCTGAAAAAAAAATTACTAGTTTGATGTGAACCTATATCCCTTTAAAAAAAAAATTAAAAATCTTTTAAATACATTTACAAATTTTCTTTAAAAATGCAGAAAATGTACACAAGATGGCTTTATCATCATGTATAATCTCTGGTCATGTCCCTTTATTTAAAAGTTAGTCTGCAAAAAGGCATCATTGGAAATCCTTAAGATGTTGAATAGGATTTAATGAACTATAACACACAGATGCAGGTACATCCCCAGACATACTGTGTCAGTAATGATATTAGTTCTTTAATTTGTGTAACTTCATTCTGACTAACTCATGAAACAAAAAAACAATTATGCTATATGTTGTAAAATCGAAAAATCAAAAAGGCTGTCATTGACTCAAAGCATTTGCAGGGTAAGAAATATCAGGTAGGCAAAGGCAGGGCAATAAATGGGAAAAACGTGATCATGTAGCTCAATTTAGGCTGCTAACTTTAGCAAATCTAGTAGTGAGGTCAGGTCTATACTATGCAAATGACATCTGTATTCTGCAGACACTAAATCTCTCCTCCCCCTGATTCATTTTATAGTAATAAGTTTTGCACATGCCCACATTTTTTAGGAATAGCAACTGAGTTGTAAGATTTGCAACCATATACTTCAGAGTATCTTGTCGTTCAAAGAAATTGTTTATGGAGTGAGGATCGCAGCACCTGCCCATCAGTAATTAGCTGCTGTTGTTAGGGAGTATTTTTAATCAGCTGGCAAAATTAGGACATCTGCAAGATCTAGAACTCTTAGGCTGTATTGGTACTGTCACTTGCAATTTGCATATTGATAGTAGAGCAGCATTTATTGCTTTGTGCAAGGTACTCATTATGAGGAAAAGGCTTCCAAATAGCTGTGAGAATGTTTGTGAAAGCAGTCAGATGGGGGCGGGGAATCTTTACTGATGCTGTTGAAACATGACAAGAAATTATACACCTGGAAGTGGAGCATGTGTCTTTCAGAATCTGAGATTGCAGGCTTTGACTTTTATCTTCATTTTATGCTGACCAAAAAGGTAATTAATTATATAAATGGACACAGAACTGGAATTTAGTTATTACTGTTTGTTCCTGTATTCTGCATTCTTTGTTTCTCTCCACTTTCCTTCATTCCTTAAAATACAGAGCAGTAGACACATGTAAAGCTTTCATTAATGAAAGAAAAGAGTCTGTAGCTTGAAAGCAAGCATTATTAAATGATAGAGGAAAACCTGCAACTCCTTGAATGGACTTTCTGCAGCAGTTTGGTAACCAACCCTCCTCAGCAGCTTCACAAATTTCAAAGTCTGTTTATACCCTTTTCTAGGGTTAGGAATAAAATTAAGCTGACATTTTAATTTACTTTAAAAATAATACTGAGCATTTTACTCATAAAAGCTGGCTTCAACTATTAAGCATGTTTCACATACAACTACCAACCTGTTCTGAGACGCAGTGGATGGTCACTTATCAATTTTAATCATCAAATTATTAAGAAAACTTAGGGGAACATGTTAAAGATGGTGGGGGGAGGAAATAAGGACCATATCTTCTATGTTGTATCAATTTTTACAGGGTGCTGTGAAAGAGTATTGCAGGATGGAGCAGGAAATACAGGGAGAGAATGATTCACGAGGAGGTGGAAGTAAATGAAGAAAAGAGAAAAAGAATGCATATCTCTTAATGAATACAGGAATCCAAGATTCCTCACCTCCTGAGGAAACAACAGGCCAGTTCAGCAGTATTCCTTTATTCCCAACTGAGAGTTAGCAACAATAGCAACACTTTTTTTTTTTTCTCCTGGCACAAAAGTATGAATGCTTCTTCACTGGCAGCTGTTCTTGAAATTTTATATATGACAAGCCAGTTTACTAGATGTAATTAACTACTCTTCATGTGTGATAAAGACAAGGAAAATCCCAGTCACAGGAAGGCTGTCTTGCAGACTTCGGGAAGGGTCTGAAAGGTCATGCAGTTAACAGATCTGGAGATGCGCAGAAATGAAGCACAAGGGAGAGTGTTTTGCTTTGGAACCTATATGTGCACCTGTTGTATGTTATTCTGTGCAGACACCCATGAGAAATGACTGGGAACATATAGGGTGACCTGGAATTAGCATAGGAATGGATTTGCATCTCAGGAGCATTACTAGGTGAGAGGACTGGTGCTGGAGTGAAAATGGTTGAAGCTATTGGGTATGAAACATAGCAATGAAAATGAAACAGAGAACATTAAAAGTTAATCAAATGTATTTGTTAAAATTACCATGTAACTGGTATATATTTAATTGAGATTTTTTAATTACTGAATTATTACTTTAATTCTTCCTTATGTACTTATCTATTTATTTAGTAGTCACAAATCACTCCATAATTTTGGCAAAAAGAAGAGTCCAGGAAGCCTAGTAGGTTAATAACTCTGGCATTGAAGCAATTTAATAGAGGTAATATATAGTCTACAGAACTTGATTTTGATCCTGCAGCAATGTTAGTCTCATGAACTTGTTTGCGTCAGTGAATTGACTCCTGTGCAAGAATAAAATAAAGTCTTCAGGAGTTTTCTTTAAACAAATAAGATTAAAAATAAGTCACATGTCTCAGATGATAAAAAAACATTAAGATATTGTTTTTCCATAAAGCAAGACAAACTCATGATGCTAAAAATCCACAAAAAATTCCATGTCATTGCTATTAAACTGTCTATTGACTTCAGATTTTCCTTATCCAAATAAAAAAAAAAAGAAAAACAAGTCTAATATGATAATCCTAACCTTTAGCATAATTCCCAGTATATACTGTGACTAAAATTTCATTTCAAAGTGTTTTATCAAAAAGATCAGAAGAAACTATAAAAAAAAATGAAATCCTATTTCACCTTTCCCACCTGAATATCTGATAAATTCAACCTAAAGAAAAATATCACTATATCAAAAAGTCATTTTTTAGTGAACAGTTTGCATAATGTAGTGCTTTCCTCTTCTCATTGCATGAGATAGAAGAAATATAGTTTCACTTTAAAATCAGTGTTTTCTTGCAAAATCCTGGTTTGGGTTGGGTTTGGGTTTGTTTGTTGTTTTTTTTTTTTATTTTTATTGTAATATAGCATTTGGAAATGTTAAGACTGGAGATGGTCTAAATCTCAGATATTAGAATCAAGTTATATAAGTCTTTAAAGCAGTTAACAAGCAGTTAACAAAACAAAGGCTCCAAAAGCTGAAATTAAATATAACAGAATTTCTTACAGGTTCCTTAGAATTCAAACCACTGTTAAGGTTTTACACTGTAGTTTGAGGTTGCCTACAAGCTCTAAAGTCACCTGTAGTATAACAGTTCATACACACTGGGGTTTATTTGCAACAGCTACAAGTTTACTACTTTTGGGCTTGCTACTTTGCCATGTGGTCTTTCCTGAAGAGTCTTAAAGCTGTTACTTCCCCTAGTACTCAAAATTAGTCTTGAGCAGAAGGAACAAGGCTCAAAAAGGCTAATGTTGTTAAGCATAACTGGTATTAAAGTGAATTTTAGGTATCTGTTTCCAAAATTGCAACCTTCAAAAGCCCTGCTCTGTTGTATCTTAACTACAGAACCCCTTCAACTCCTCAGACACTTCAGTTTGACATTCACATTATCCAGGTGCACGTGAAGTTCTTCTGTACATAATTAGAAATATTACAGTTTTGCCATGGCTCAATGACTTTCATGCTGAGTCTTTGTGAGAAAGCATCAGTGGTGGAAAATGCGAACAGTTCAGTCCAATAGACATTATACTTCAATATTGCAATTAAAAATAGCTACCTAGCAATTTTTCAGAATTATTTCTTCGAAATAGCAGAAAGTCAGATGAAAACAATAACTTGAAAATCAGCTGAACCTCAGCCAAATCTGAAAGCCAGTCATTCCTTAGCTAACATGTCCTGATCTGTGGAAAAGTTACTGCACGTAAATTTTCATACTGTTTCTGTCTGAAAACAACATTGTCTAAGAATACACATTACATTTCCAAATAAATGGATCCAGAAATGCTTACCGCAGTTATTACATTCATAGTATTATTCTAATGTGTTTAATTTTCAGACTGTTTAAGACTATACATCCCCAGCCCTTAGAGCTACCACAGCTGGGTCCATTCTTCTGAATGAAAGATAACCCACTGCAAGGCTGCACTTTCACTAGATCTCAAAAATACTTGTATGTAAGCAGTAAATTGGCTGTAGAGATAAAAATTTGTATATGTTGTAATATATTGAACTGAAACACTCCATTTCAATTAGAAATTAGTCTTGGAAGTTAAATGTAGGACAGAATAACAAAGATAACCGTCTTGCTTTAAAAAGTTAAACACCAAAGTGTTACAACTAAAGTATTAAAATGAAATCAAGTCATGTGTGGAATTTGAAATAAGGAACAACCAAAAGTAAGCAAAAGTGGCTTACAAGTTACTATAGTGGATATCCCATGAGGGCAGAAAACGAAATAAAAGAGCAAAGCAGCAGAAATATTGTAAATGGATTTTTAAAAAGTTATTTCATTTAAATCCAATTCTCCAGAACACATTTTTAAGTCCTTTTAATAACAAAATGCTTTTTGTTTTTACAAATCAGAACACACTCTCTCTGTTCTCCGAAAATATTCATTGCTGATGATACTAAAGGAAGCTTCATAAAGTACTGTAACGAATGGCCTGTCATAAGTGTTTAGGCATATATTTTTTCCCACTGGCCAGTTTCAAGGGTGCAGTCTATCTCCCCATCTGTTTGCTTTGGTTTCTGTCATTGTTTTGGTTTAGCTTGGGTTTTGGTTTATTTGTTTGGTTGTTTTTTTCCCTTGTGACTTATACTCTGGTACAATGACGATAAGGCTTTAGGTGACAGATCTGTGTTCTTCAGTTCTTCCATGATAAGCAAATTTGGGTTCTCACCTTGAAATATTACAGAACAGAATTATTTAGTTACTAGGTAGAATCAGCTCTGTGTTAGTAAGCTCACTGGTCTTTTCAGACATACCCTATTCTGTGTCTGCTCTCTGCTGCTATCCCAGTCCTATGTAGGGAATTTCTCCGTAGGGTGAGAGAAATATTAAAATTTAGCTCCAGAAAATAAAAGATAGTGAAAATGTACACAGAGGCAGTGAAAAAGTAGGATACCCAGCTGTTAGTTTAAGGACTCTGTTTTCAAGAAGAGCATGGACCATTTCTTATAATTAATCTTTTTGTAAATTTAAGACTAATTCAACAAATACCTTGAAGGGAAAGGGGGGGGGGGTGGTGGTGGGGGGAAGGAAATTTAGAAGAGTAAAAATTTTTTATTTTGATATTGTCCTATTTTTTCTTGAAAAATAATAATTTATTTTGAAAGACAGATTGATAAAATTTGAAACATTTTCAGAAAGTTCAGATTCAAGGTTGGTATTTGGAACATCATTGCAGAAAGAGAAATTTGTTAATTTAAAAAAAAAATTGTCTAAGGCTTTTCAATGTAAACATTAAGAAAGTCACCACTTCTGCTCAGTTCCTTTAGGGGTCTAATCTCATTAAGCAGAATTGAGTAAATGTTTTATAAAATTATGTGTCACTGATGGTTTCCAAAAAGGTTCATGACCTTTTCTTTTTGAATCATTAGGAAATTTGGAGTCAAATGCTCCTTATTTCTCAACTACTGCAGACAAAACCAAGATACAGTATCACTGTTGTACTGATGAGCATGAGAATGGGAGGCAGTCTGTGACAAAGGTTTTTTGTAAAAGTTAAAAATTTAAGAGGAAGCAGTCATGTTTTACAAAATTGTCCTATTTCAGAGTAGATGTCAGCTTGAGTAAACACCTAAATGTTAAACACTTCTCTGAATTAAAATAATTTCGGTATTTATATTGTTTGTAAATCTCAGCTCTAAAGTAACTTGTGATCAAAAGGAGAGAATAGCAATGACTGGGCCAGTTAGAAAACATCTGTAATTAAATAAATGTTTTGAATCCTGATTACTGCTTAAGTGTGGCCAGCTGAGAATATTGTGACATGTTTCTGCTTATGTTCAATCTTAAATATTATCCCAGCTAAATCCTTTGCTTAAAGCTGCTAGGTACTAGAACTAGACGATTTACTTTTAACTTCTTAGGAATCTACCCTGTCACTTTAATGTCAAGGTCCTTGTTTATAATTCCTACTAGAACAGACTCTTTACAAACAAGGATAATCCTTTATTTGATGTTTACTTACTTGGTTCCCTTTTTATCTTGAGCTTTTACACAGCAGATTTTGCAGTCAATAAGTATTTTTGGCAAGACAGACATATGTAGTAACTGGGTTTCTTGATGTATGTTGTTTTACTTTGCTCATTCATAAAACGCTAAAGCAGACATTATTTTGCAATCATAATAAAAAGTAAGGCACTGAAATCACTTGCATTAAGACTTAAGACTTTAAAATTTGTACATATCTTTTCCTACAACTTCCTTTCAGCTTTGAAATCTACCTGTGCCTTGTATTATTACTGCAAGTTTATGAAATGTTATAGTCTAACTTTCAAATTAAAGCAAGGTCTGGAGCAAGAAAAGAATAGTGAATATTATATCTTTAAATCATTTCTCCCAAAGCCATTCCTAAAATAAATCAGCTTGTGTATCAACTGTTAATTTAGACTGCATCTAATTTTATCATCTGGTAACAACCTGCCAATGTGTATATGTTTTAGATTTCTGTGAGCACGCTGACTTGGTTCTCTCAGAGTACCCAGTTTTCGTACAAAGTCAACGGAAAGAAGTGCCTTTGGAAGCTTCTGGAGGGATATGCTCTCCTCTAAGCTCAAGTATTTATGTAGATTCCAGAGGAAGATTTTCAAACGCACCTGTCTCTGTCTATGGGAAGGACAAGACAGTGATGCAGGGGGACAGGTTTATGAGGCAACCTAAAAGGTATATACAAGCAAGGAGACCAAGCCAGGTGAGCCAGACCCTGTCCAGTCCCCAAAATGCTTCTCCATATGTCACCTCATTTACAAGTTCTGCTATAGCATTTACCAGACAACATAAAACAGAATGTGCATGAGATCTGAGTGATTAATATTAGTTACTCAAAGTATTGATCATCCCCAGAAGACAGATGGCCTCACTATTTCTTTCTGGGATTAATTTGCATTTAGATTTTTATTTAAAGCAAAAAGAAAATCAGAAACTGAATATGATTGAATATTGTTATTGTTGTATAAGATTCAACAAGGCTAAGTGCCAGGTCCTGCACTTGGTTCATAACAACCCCATGCAACGCTACAGGCTTGGGGAAGAGTGGCTGGAAAGCTGCCTAGCAGGAAAGGACCTGGGGGTGTTTGTTGACAGCCAGCTGAACATGAGCCAGCAGTGTGCCCAGGTGGCCAAGAAAGTCAATAACATCCTGGCTTTTATCAGGAATAGTGCAGACTAGGGAAGCGATTGTCCCCCTGTACTCGGTGCTGTTGAGGCCGCACCTGGAATATTGTGTCCAGTTTTGGGCCCCTCACTACAAGAAACACATTGAGGAGCTAGACCGTGTCCAGAGAAGGGCAACGAAGCTGGTGAAAGGTCTGGAGCACAGGTCTTATGAGGAGCAACTGAGGGAACTGGGGTTGTTTAGCCTAGAGAAGGGTAGGCTGAGAGGAGACCTTATTGCTCTCTACAACTACCTGAAAGGAGGCTGTAACAAGGTGGATGTCAGTCTCTTCTCCCAAGTAACAAGTGATAAGGCAAGAGGAAATGGCCTCAAGTTGCACCAGGGGAGGTTTAGATTGGATATTAGGAAAAATTTCTTCATGGAAAGAGTTGTCAAGCATTGAAACAGGCTGCCCAGGGAAGTGGTTGAGTCACCGTCCCTGGAGGTATTTAAAAGACGTGTAGATGTGGTGCTTAGGGACATGGTTTAGTGGTGGCCTTGGCAATGTTAGGTTAATGGTTGGACTCAATGATCTTAAGGTGTTTTTCCAATCTAAATTATTCTATGATTTTTTGATTCTATTAAATTTCTTTCATAACCAAAATGTTCTTTTCAACATCATTTTCAGTATTTCTGGTATAGTTATACTTTTGGTTTTGTGCTACAGCTATCACTGCTACCTGCATGCCTTGAAATTAAAAAAAAGTAAAAGTTCAGTCATGCAGGATATCATACTTTCCTGTACTAACTGAAGGGCCAGGTATCTAATACATACATACTAGCTATTAATATCTCACTAAACTTGTGTATGTAGCAGAAAGTGATGATCTCTACACCCTGGCTCCTCATAGGTTGCTTCTAACCCTGCCAAAAGATGTCTGACGCAGTTCCTGTTAGATACCTGACCAAAAATAAGTCATGCTTTCCTGGACTGTGCCCCCAGTTTTCTTCTTCATGGGCATCATGGGCTGGTTTCTTTCTTATTCTCACTTTCATTACAGAACTGACTTAGAAATGTTTGGGTTCTTCAATTTTAAACACATCCAGTGAAATCTCTGAGTTATAATCATAGCTATCCATTGTATATTTCCTACGTAATTTTTAAACTCAAGAAGTGCCTTTCTGACTTCAGGTTTCTACTTCAACATAAATTATGTTGCAAAACAAGGGGTAGGAATGTTTTTCTCTGTATAATCAAATTGCCACTGAAATTAATGGACTGCAAATTCTTCACTATTTTTATTGGAAGACGCTGCTTTATTCTTAGTTTTGCTTTTTTACTTTCAAGAAAAAAATAAGCTTCTTGTTAAAATTTTAACTTATTTGATTTAAATTTATTTTTCTTCCTATTTAATAAAAAATACTGAAGCGTTGTGAAAAAATCTAGGACAGCAATAACACTGCTTAGTGCAGTATTTAGAATAGAAAAAAATCAAAATGAAACACAAGAGAACACAATCTGTGATTTGACAAAAGCTATTGAAGCATGTAGTAACTAGTGTAAAGCACTTTCACAAGTTCTCTAATCTTTCTTATCTTGCTTAGTGATTAAAAGAGGGTGGAAAATATCACTGGCCTTCATCTTGTACTTTAAATTATATCAAAAGAAGATCTGCAGAACAAAAACTCATTTACTTTTACCAAGACATGGAGACTTCAGGGGAAAACCCAACATCAGTTAGTTCACTTGCTTTACTGAACACTAGCTGTTAGAATATGTACTTTAGAATTTGAACATAGGGTTTTCTCTTCTCTTTCTGCCTGCTGACTTCCGTGATAACTTTTCACAGAAAGAAAGAGCTGTGGGACATAGGTAAGCAGAAGGTGTTTTGAAAACAAGGACAGATTGTCAGTGACTTATGTTTTGCTATTTTAAGAGGCTGGTTTACTATTTCATAAAATCCACATAAACCAAAGGGCTTTAAATCTCTTATATTCTTTCACTGTGTCATCATCTTATAAAGTGATTTGAGGAGTCACTTATTTACATCTTTCTTGCCTTTTCTGCATTACACTAGACTCAGAGATGCAAGATGAGTTTTTTTCCATATTCTTATATATATTTGTAGTTGGCATTCTAAAGAATAAAAAGTAGGAAACTGAGCCTACAGAAAGACATTTATATGATGTATCTCAAAAGAGAAATAATCGTATTTGGAGAGAGGGAAGGATAGTTGATTATTTTTTATCTGTTTGCATGAGTTCTCCACTTTTGTTTTTCATGAGTACATAGTAAAAAACAGTGTCCAGGATGGCATCCCTGGCACATAAATCTTGGTCGGTTGACATGCACAACAGAAACTGAACCACTCTGTCCTATAGTGTTAACAAGGTGACATTTGAGTACTAGCTTGCATGGTGTGGAACTATGGAAGAGAGTATAAAATAGCTGATATACAGGAATTTTCTTCCATCTGCATCTCTTGGGCTGCAGATGGAATCCCATCACCTGTACAAGTTCTCAAAATGCATGTTCCAGGATAAATACAGTGTATTCAATTAAATTTTATGTTCTAGGAAGGAATTGTGGCAGCCATTACACATAAAAACATGTAGATAGATGAAAAAGCACAGCTGACAATTCTGCAAAGTCAAAAAGAATGAATCATCTTTTGACTATTATAGAACTGCTAAGTCATCATAAAGCCTATTTCTGCTTTCTTTCAAATGAGTTTCTCATATTACTAGACCTAAGAATCAGGGCCAATGAGGCTTTACATGAGCAAATTCAGAACACTCAATACTTCAGACAATACTGAATAATTTGTTGTCAGTCTATAGGCTGAGACTACAATGCATAATACATCTGAGTAATTTAGAATGATGAATGTATTTTTTCAAAATCATTGTCTGTTTTCATATGAGCCATCGACAGAAAAAAAGCCTGTATGTTACTACTATAGCTGAGAATAATTCAATCAGCTTTCACAATAATGTCAGTTCCCTGATTCGGCAGTTTTAGAAGAAGAACAATTCCTCTTAAATCCTCTATCAATACATACTCATGCAAAATATTGATCCTTCTGGTTGAACAGCACCCCGCAGGCTTAAAGCAATTTTACTGAGTGGATGGCTAAGGATAGAGAAAGCTGCTGAAAAGTATCTGCAACTTACACTACAGAGCAGAAATTTAAAATAGCTACAGCTCTAAACACACACAGTAGGATTTGAAGAAGTGGGGAAAAGCCAGTCTGGTTAGTAAGTGTATCCATCTCTTCAATACAGTATTGCCATCACTGGTGACAGGCAACAGTCTTTATACTAACTTTTCAGTTTTGAGACTGAATGGACATTTCTTCTAACTTGTTCAGCCAGAACAGCAGTTGACTAATGAGTAGGTGTCTATCACCAAATTTATTTTAATTTGCTTAGCTTTTTACAGTTTTGTCCCTTGCACACGTTTTCCTGCACCCTATTGTGCAACTATACCATAAGGCCACTCCACAAGGGAAGAGAAACCAGGAGCCAAGGTGATCACAGCACAGTGACTGCACCAGCTGTACAGGGGCAGTGATTATGAAAAGTTCTCTCAACCATCTGGTGACAGCTGAACAAAGCATGGTAACAAGTCAAGTCCAGGATCCCTCCAGGAAGCCCAGTGACAATGTCCACATCAGCAGAGGACAACACACCTACAGCAGGAATAAACTTAAATGGAGTTTGTGGGATGTGGGCAGAGGGTGTCAGGGAAGGTCCCAGATAAGGCCAGTCAGGGGAATTGAAGCCTGTTGACTCATTTGCAGCCCATACTTTTATAATAATAGATATATGAATATATATCCATATTATTGTGATTATATATTTATATGTTGACATATTTATACACTGAGAGCATCACTGTAAATGAAAGAACAATAGCCATTCATTGTATTTTGATTAAAGTGTCAAAAATTTCAAGTAAAATGACAATGAATTCCTGGCTCCACATATAAGGTGTTCTCCCCTTTTTGTCCATAACAAAACTTTGAGTATAACACAAACAGGGATGTGCTTTAGCACAAACCCCTTTCTTTTCATCATTCTCTTACCTTCTCCTGTCATTATTTCCCACAAGAGTTAACATAACCTCAGGCACATGCACACATGGTTGTTTGCCTAGAAGTATTCTTCTAAATTCTTTAACATGTCTGCATTGAATATGTCAAAAACAAGGCTGGAGTAGCAGTAACACTTTTCTCCAACAATGGAACTGAGTTGGAGTGGAGAGAAGGGGACAGGGAGTCCCCCGTGCTCTCAGTGCACACCATGCTCATATCCATAGTACTGAGAAAGCTGCCCTCTTTAATTCAGAAGCAGCAAATATGTACTGGGTTTGGCTGGAATGGAGTTAATTTGGTGCTGCATTTTAGATTTGTAACCAAAACAGTGTTGGTAACACACCAATGTTTTGGCTGCTGCTGAACAGTGCTTACACAGCATCAAGGTTTTCTCTGTTTCTCACTCTGCTGCACCAGTGAGTACACTGGGCATGTGCAGGTTGGGAGGGGACACAGGTGAGACAGCTGACCTGAAATTACTAAAGTGATATTCCATACCATGTAACATAATGTTCAGCAATAAAACTGGGTGGGAATTTTTTCAAAGTAGCCATTGTTCAAAGACTAACTGGGCATCGGTCTGTTCATGGTGAGTTACTGCTTTTGCAACACTTGTTTCTTTCTCTTTTTTTTTTTTTTTTCCCCCTTCACTTATTAAACCCTCTTTATCTCAAGCCATGAGTTTTTTTTCTCGCTTTTGCCCTTCCCATTCTTTCCACCATCCCACTGGAGGGAAGAGTGAGGGAGGGACTGCGTAGGGTGTTACCTGCCAGCCAATATCAATTCACCACAAAATGCTGCACCTTGAGCTAGAAATGATAATAGGCTCAGCTGGCTGGGAGAAAGGCATAGGACGTAAAAGAATTAGTGTGGAGAAGATTAAAAGTAAAAAGGAGTTATATGAGTTAGAGTCCTGGAGAGGAAAAATATAGCTGCATAAAAAAGTTAGGCTGAGGCAGGAATTAGAAGTCTGGAGAGAGGAAACTGACATAAGATAGGAAACAAAAGGTTGAAGGAATCTCCAATTTGAAAGAGATTGATCTGGGACAGTTGTAGTTTAGAAGAGGAAAAAAATCAAAACTGGAGGTAAGGGCAAGGAGGAATGGCAAACATGCAAGTTTGTTACCAGCAGCAAAAACTGGTGGTAAGAAAGGATCACTGAAATCCATTCTTCAGCTCTCAGGAGAAAGTTGTGAAAAGTTGGCAAGATTTTCACAGTTAATCTTCCCTCTCCAGCTTCCCTCCCTTGAGTCAATAGTTATTTCTATTCCTACGACTTCCTCTACTAGCTCATGTAGTACACACCTATGCAATGCATCTGACCATCTTGATGATCCATGAATGTAAAGAAGATGGGAAGTCCATCATTTTGTTTGTGGTTTTCATAGAATCATAGAATCGGTTAGGTTGGAAAAGACCTTTAAGCTCATCCAGTCCAACCATTAACCTAACATTACCAAGTCCACACTAAACTAATTAACAGTAGACTAGACTAAACCATGTCCCGAAGTGCCACATCTACCTGTTTTTTGAACACTTCCAGGGATGGTGACTCCACCACCTCTCTGGGCAGCCTGTTCCAATGCTTGACCACCCTTTCCGTGAAGAAATTTTTCCTAATATCCAATCTAAACCTCCCTGGCACAACTTCAGGCCATTTCCTATTGTCCTATCACTTGTTACTCAGGAGAAAAGACCAACACCCACCTCACTACAAACTCATTTCAGATAGTTGTAGAGAGCGATAAGATCTCCCCTCAGCCTCCTCTTCTCCAGTTCCCTCAGCCGCTCCTCAGAAGGCCTGTGCTCCAGACCCTTCACCAGCCTTGTTGCCCTTCTCTGAACATGCTCCAGCACCTCAATGTCTTTCTGGTAGTGAGGGGCACAAAACTGGACATAGTATTCCAGGTGCGGCCTCACTAGTGCCAAGTACAGGGGGACGATCACTTCCCTGCTCCTGCTGGCCACAGCATTCCTGAGACAAGCCAGGATGCTGTTGGCCTTCTTGGCCACCTGGGCACACTGCTGCCTCATGTTCAGCCGGCTGTCAACCAACACCCCCAGGTCCTTTTCAGCCAGGCACCTTTCCAGCCACTCTTCCCCAAGCCTGTAGCGTTGCATGGGGTTGTTGTGACCGAAGTGCAGGACCCAGCACTTGGCCTTGTTATACCTCATACAGTTGGCCTCAGCCCATTGATCCAGCCTGTCCAGGTCCCTCTGCAGGGCTATCCTACCCTCAGGCAGATCAACACTCCCACCCAACTTGGTGTCATCTGCAGACTTGCTGAGGGTGCACTCAATCCCCTCATCCAGATCATTGATAATGATATTAAACAAAGCTAGACCCAAAACTGAGCCCTGGGGAACACCACTCATGACTGGCTGCCAACTGGACTTAACTCCATTCACCAGTACTCTCTGGGCTCGGCCACCCAACCAGTTTTTTACCCAGTGAAGACTACACCCATCCAAGCAATGATCTGTCATCTTCCCAAGGAGAATGCTGTGGGAGACAGTGTCAAGGGCTTTGCTAACGTCCAGGTAAATGACATCCACAGCCTTTCCATCATCTACCAGGCGGGTCAACAGTTCATAAAAGGAGATCAGGGTGGTCAAGCAGGACCTGCCTTTCATGAACCCATGCTGGCTGGGCCTGATCCCCTGGGTGACCTGCACATGCCTGTTGAGTTCACTCAAGATGAACCTCTTCATAATCTTCCCCGGCACCAAGGTCAGGCTGACAGGCCTGTAGTTCCCCAGGTCCTCTTTCCAGCTCTTCTTGTAGATGGGCATCTCATTGGCAAGCCTCCAGTCATCAGGGACCTCCCCTGTTAACCAGGACTGCTGATAGATGATGGAAAGTGGCCTGGAGAGCTCCTCTGCCAGCTCCCTCAGTACTGTCGGGTGGATCCCATCCGGCTCCATAGATTTATGAGCATCCGGGAGGCATAGCAGGTCATTAACTGCTTCCTCCTGGATTATGAGGGCTCCATTCTGCTCCCCATCCCTGTCTTGCAGCTCAGGGGGCTGAGTACCCTGGGGATGACTGGTCTGGCTATTAAACACAGAGGCATTCTTTGTACCTCAGCCTTTTCCTTGTCCTCAGTGACAATGTTCTCCCCTGCATCCAGAAAAGGATGGAGATTCTCCTTGGCTCTCCTTTTATTGTTGATGTACTTATAAAAACATTTTTTATTATCTTTTACAACAGTGGCCAGATTGAGTCCTTGCTGGGCTTTTGCTTTTCTAATTTCCTCCCTGCATGACCTAACAAGATCCCTGTACTCCTCCTGAGTTGTCCGCCCCTTCTTCCAAAGGTGGTAGACTCTCCTTTTTTCCCTGAGTCCCCACAAAAGCTCCCTATTCAGCCAGGCCAGTCGTCTTCCCCGATGGTTGGTCTTACGGCACACGGGGACAGCCCGCTCCTGCGCCCTTAAGACTTCCTTCTTGAAGAAGGCCCAGCCTTCCTGGACCCCTTTGCTCTTCAGGACTGTCTCCCAAGGGACTTTCCCAATCAACGTTCTGAACAGGCCAAAGTCTGCCCTCCGGAAGTCCATGATAACAGTTTTGCTGCCCCTCCTTTTTACATCACCAAGAATTGAGAACTCACTAAGCCCAAGATATATTAAATGTGATATATTAAATGTGAAACCTTTGTAAAAAAGGGATGCTGAAGGTTTTAAATTCAAGCACTTAAAGATGTCTAAGGCATTAATTCAACACCCTTATATATAAACACTATCAATATGCAGTTTAATGATGCAGTCATTATTTTTTGCCATATAGCCTGTACGTTATTCAGTCTATGGGATAGAGCTGCCTTAGGTATCAGTGAGGGTTATGTAGATTATTTATTATGTAGTTATTCCTGCAAGCTCAAAATGTCTGCATCTTCACAAAGTACTTGCATGGACCCTTCAAAACTACTACCATTTCACACAATTTGTTCATATTTAACAACCAATATCAAGACTGTCTAATCATTTAATACTGCACTGGTCTAGCTGTTTTGTAACTCTATCTAAAGAGTTTCTTTGCTCTACACTTTGCATACATGCTGAAGTACAGAATGTGCCTCTTCTCTCTCCATTTCTGAAGCTAAAATTATACCAATTTTATATAAATATATAAAAAAAATTTCCTTGTAAGCAACTGGGTTAGAACTATTTTCCTATCTTCCATAGAACCATCAGATTAAATTAAGATGTTCTTTGATTAATTGATTTGGTATTGTTTCTGATGGCCGGTTACATTTAGTAATGGTTTCCCTATATGTATAATAATTGTCAGCTTATATCAGATCTAATAGAATTAGGTGTGCAAGTACTGTACATCAAGTCTTATTATGATCTTGTGATTAAAAACATGCAGTCTGAGCTCAGTTGTGGTGTAAATTAATACATTTGTACATTCTGTGATGTCAAGTTCTCTAATTTGCTTACAATAATGTATATATCCCTGAGAAATGCATACAATCAAGACTTGTTTCTCCTTTCAGTTTTGTTAAATCAATTCTTGGTTTTTTTGTTGCTGCTGTTTTAATTAAGCTCATAAGAGGTCGTGAAGGAATAGTGTCATATGAGTTGATGTGGTAGATTAGCTGGCATTTTCATGATCCCTAATCTGTCCTCCTGAAAACTTTATTATATATATTGTTGTCTATGGAAACATACATAATATATTGAGTCTGAGTTTTACAGAAAATATTTCCCAAACATTTAATTAGTAAATCTTGGCTAAGTTTCAGTTACAGAACTGTCAGATTTTTCTACTGCTGGACTTATTCTACACTGGTAGAATTCCAGTGGTTTCATCTTTTTTAAAAATTGAATTTGGAATGTTACTAACTTTTAATGGATGCTATCCTCTGCCTTCTCTTTCCCTTTAGCCTACATGGTAAAGCAATACTTTATAATACATATTTTCAAAATATTCCACAAAACTCTGGCAAAAATAGGAAGAGAGAATTTTTCCTTTTGAATTCTCCCTGTTAAGTACAAATGGTATAACAGAAATTAAAAGCCTGCCTATAGATGTTTTTGTAAATATGTATAAATTCTGTATACATTTTTTGCAGACAGGCATGCATTTTGTAGGTATGTATACATATACAGATATCTAATCATATGTACAGGTACAAATAGAATTATAGAGAAATAAATTGTATGCAGGGCAACAGCATACATACAGGTGTTCTTTCATACATGTGTGTGCATGGAGTCTGACATATAACCTCTCTCCTTATACAGTTACAGGTTTCTTGATAGGAGTAGGATTAGAATACCTGTTTGGGGATTTCCCAAAGAGAAATTAATGTCAATGCAAATACCTGAACCTTACAAAAATTATGTTTTTCCTACAAATACTGGTCTGTCTTTCATAGAATCATAGAATCAAAAGGCTACTGCTTGGAATGAGTATATGTAGACTAACTTTTTAAAATTAAATTGTTTAGAGACAATGTTATCCAAAGTTATAATCTAGAGAAGGTGTCTTAGTTCTGGAAATTTACTTTTGCTCCTGTCTGTAAAGTTAGTACCATTCAGAAACACTCATTTTATTGCCTGTGGGAATCTAACCTGTTTGAAGCTCATAGGAAGTGCAGAGGTGTTTCTATTTAGTCATGAATACTGACCACCAAAGAGTTGCTCTGAACAGAGAAATATTTTGCTTGCATAATGAAGGAGCTATTGGTAACCTTCATCTTGTTCAGCCATCCCTTAACATCAACAAACCTGACACAGGTCCGCTTCATTCACTGTTCAGTTCATCCTGATCAATATCAAATAAAACAAGTCTTTCATAACAATTGGTTCTAACTTATTTAAAGTGAGTACTCTGTGAAAATGCATTTTCTTTCCTTCATATCTACAGTAGAAATATTAGCTGTTAGAAGGCATTTACCTGAAAAAAGGAAAATGCATAGTTAAAATTCTTATCCAAACATATACATATTTATTGGTATAAGGTATTGCCTTCTGTAGTATAAATTAGAGCAGCTCTTCCATGTTTTTCTTTTTTCCACTGTGGCTGGTGAAATTAAGAAAATAAAGACATTATCTTCCTACACTTTTCTCTTCTTCTGCCTTGAAGAGAATGGGTACCATATATAAGTTTTTTTTCTTTTTTCTTTACAATAAGGTTGGTAAAATTTTCACATTCTATAAATATAAAAGTTGTGAGCATAAAATTTGCCTTTTATGTTATGCTTATGCGTAGCTCTTCTAATTTTTTATGTTTAACTATGTTGGTATTAAACATTTTCTATAACCAATAGCTGACAGAAGATATTTTACGCTCCATTCTAATACAAGTTAACCCATAACTTGCAACTACTCCAGCTGTACTCAGGTCTTGTGCTTTATAGACCAAAATGCATACTTGGATGCTGACTGTCATGCTCTGCACGCTGACTTGTCACTGGATTCTGTACTTGGTAACTTATTCATCAAAAGGACTATAATCAATATGATGCACCTGAAACAACGATTTGAAATGGAAAACATCAGCTTTGTTCTTGGAAAGCAGTTCTTACATTTTTCAGCTGACACTTTTGCACTGAACTAGGTAAATCATCATTTGCTTAAAACCAAACCAAAGTGTTTATTTCTTTCACAACCTTACTCATATGCCAGCCAGTTTTACTACTGTAGAATGTTAAATGTCCGTATCTGTAAGTGGAAAGGGATAGTGTATGGCAGTAATTATCCTCACAAACTTGTGTCTGAATTTTTTTCTGCGTGTGCCGGTGACATACTGTCCTGGTTTCGGTTGGGATAGAGTTAATTTTCTTCCTAGCAGCAGGCATAGTGCTGTGTTTTGGATTTAGTAGGAGAAGAATGTTGATAACATGTTGATGTTTTTAGTTGTTGCTGAGTACTGCTTATGCTAGTCAAGGACTTTTTCAGCTTCCCATGCTCTGCCAGGCGCACAAGAAACTGGGAGGGGGCACAGCCAGAAGAGTTGATCCAAACTGACCAAAGGGCTATTCCATACCATAGGACGTCATGCTCAGTATATAAACTGGGTGGGGGGTGGCCAGGGAGCAGCGATCGCTGCTCGGGAACTGTCTGGGTATCAGTCGGCGGGTGGTGAGCAATTGCATTGTGCATCACTTGCTTCGTGTATCATTATTATTATTATCATTATTATACTGTTACTATTAGCATTACTATTTTACTTTATTTCAATTATTAAACTGTTCTTCTCTCAACCCAGGAGTGTTTCTCACTCTTACTCCTCCAATTCTCTCCCCCATCCCATCGGGGTAGGGGGAGTGAGCGAGCGGCTGCGTGGTGCTTAGTTGCTGGCTGGGGCTAAACCACGACACATACCTTATAAGTTCTTTCTCCTCTATTAATAGTTTCCTTGGCTGTGATTTTAAGAAACCCCTTCTATTAAACTGTTCAGTTGACACAGCTTGACACAATATGTCACAGAGGAATATATCAATCTGAAGAACATAAATGCATTTTGAAAGCCGTTGCTTGAAATCCTGGATTTTATGCCTGTTGTGGCTGTCATTCTCTTTAAGTCTACTGGTTGAAGACAATTGTCCAATGCTTTTAAACTTGGATTTTGTACTGTATTGTACACCCCTGCCAGCAGTGACTGCATTTTCCCGTTCTGCTCATCAAAATTACTGTTATTCCTATAATACATAAAGCTTTTCACAATATGCTCACTGGCAATCTGACCTGGCAGGAAACTCTTTCATTTGAGTGCTTAATGCTCAGTCTTTCTGGTTTTGCTGCTTTATTGCTGGTTTTTTTTCTTCCTGTCTTTTTTTTCTTTTTAAATAATTGAGAAATATTGCGCATGTATAGTGTGCTTTTTATGTCAAAGTCTACCAATAGAGGCATGTATCAGAAATTACCTAAGTATTTTTTTAATTTATAAGGAAAATCAGACAGGTAGTCTGTCTACATTTTGGACTGAGCATAGGAAAAAAAAGTATTTCCCTGTCTTTGCAATCTGTATTGTTGATGGAATGATTCGACAAAAATTTATCACTCTGAATCTATTTGAAAAGTAATTTGCTACTGTATCCAATATTTTCCTCCTTAAAATCTGAATTGGAATTCAATTAAAGACAATTTTTAAGTGAATCAACCTGTGATAACAAAAACATTTCATAGTGTATGAAATATTTTGCAAAAAGACACAGATTAGGTTGCAAAGGCTTTTCTTAATAAAATAATTGGATACATTCCAGTGTTAATATCACAGTGGGTTTTCATAGACATGAACAAGAGTGTAAGATACGTCATAGCATGTAAGATACTTTACAGGATGTGCACAGTATCTCATAATTCTGTCTTGTTATAATGAGAAATCAGGTGGAAACACTCAAGTCAAGAATCTCATTAGATGATTTTCTGAAGAGGTAAAAATACACATGAAAATAATAGGACCAGGCTGAAGACAGAATATAGAAAAAGACACCTTTGGCTCTTGAAACATAGGCAGGAACATGAAATGACCCTTTTTTCCTGAGTTGGTCGAGTTAATTTTTCAATTAAAAAATACATTATCATCACATATGTTAGTAGAGATGCTACAGAATGCTTTTCCGACTGTTGAACCAGTTACATTCATGATCTCTGTCCCTCTTTCTGTACAGAGACATCTTCCAAGCATCATGTTTTTTCCTTTCCTTAAGTACTCTGTATGTAAGTACTCTGCTCTTAAGTGGTCTGTACTTAAGCTTACCAATAGGACTTTGAAACCTTAAATTAACCTGCAAAACTAGTGACACTGAAAGTCTTATCTTTCATCTTTTTGTGCCAGAATTGTAAAAGAAGGTGGATTGTAAACATTT
The DNA here is from genome assembly GCF_030463565.1 of Pelecanus crispus. Taxonomy (NCBI): domain Eukaryota; kingdom Metazoa; phylum Chordata; class Aves; order Pelecaniformes; family Pelecanidae; genus Pelecanus; species Pelecanus crispus. Next base: position 84,080,134 of record NC_134645.1, read on the forward strand.
CTTTAACGTGTCCCAGCTTTATACTTATGAGGGTCTCATGTCTGCAATGAAACTATTTCAGTTATTTTCAGAAAGCAATTAAGATATTTTCAGATCAAATGGGTTAGATGAACATCCTAAGAGACTCAAATACCTAGATCAGATAATTTCAGAACAGTACGTGGTTATCTTTGGAAAACTAAAGAAAATAGTTTTCAAGACAGTAAAAAAACCAACCAAACAAACAGTCATTATCTACAAAGGGAAACAAATGAGAAGACAGATAATGATAAAATAGTAAATTTACACTCATTGCCCAGAAAATTATGGGAAAAAATATTTAAAGTACTAGCAAGTATCCAAATAAAAACAAGGAAATGAGAAAAGTATATAATTAATTCTGTTGACTTTATACTACGTGATATTTTTGAAATAAAGGAAAAGAAATGGGTACAGCATAGAATTACAAACTGGTGGTAGAAACCTGGGTGTAAAACAGAATCCAGAGAATAGCTACCAGCCCTCCACTTTTGGGATTGCGCTTCTTCAGTGGGTGCCTTAAATGTCTGTCTGACTCAAACCAAATTTAATATTTTCGCTAATGATTTTTAATTACAGTAGTTGTATTTGTCAATACTAGTAAGATGGGGAAGGGAGATTTAATATTGTGAAGAATCCTATTTTGGAGAATTTACTTAAGAAAAGTGTGTTAATATTAAAAAGTAAAGTGTGAAAATACTTAGAAAGGAATAATAAATTGTACCTCTGCAGGTTAGAGATGTAGTATTGCTAGCTACCAATGTTTTAGAGCAGGATCTTGATGTTATATTTCAGTATAGTTGAATGGTGTCATGTTGCAGAAATAGTAAATATGGTATCATGTTGTAACATTGCCTAAAATCCAACAGTCAAATTCAATTCGCCAATTCTTAAATGTCTACAATGGCAGCATCTACTTCTGCAAAATTAGTCTTAGGCTCCTTTAGTCATTGTAGGATTCTTCAGAGGATGTCCAAGACAGGTGACATGAATCACTCTTTCAAGATACTTGCTTCTGTTTATCATCTACAAAGGGCACATAAGGAAACCAGCTTGGATTCAGATGACTGAGTTTAAGATACTATGCTTTTGTTTCTGTCTGTCTTCAGGCATGAAACTATTCCTCTACTCTGGTGTTTGTATGACATTTGTTTAGAATTAGATTCAAAAAGAAAGTCCAAAACACAGAAATGAGCACTATGAGAGGTCCAGAAGACATGACTGTCCTGGTTTTGGCTAATGCTCTTTTCTCCATCCCTTTGGCTGCAGAGTGCAGGCCCCAGTTTGCTTTTACCTGGAGGGGTGTTCAGTACACCTGGAACCGACTGCCCCAGGGGTGGAAGCACAGCCCCACCATTTGCCATGGACTGATCCAGACAGCACTGTAACAGGGTGAAGCTCCAGAACATCTGCAGTATATTGATGACATGACTGTGTGGGGCAATAGAGCAGAAGAAGTTTTTGAGAAGGGAAAGGAAATAGTCCATATCTTTCTGAAGGCTGGTTTTGCCATAAAACAAAGTAAGGTCAAGGGATCTGCACAGGTGATCCAGTTTTTAGGAATAAAATGGCAAGATGGGCATCATCAGATCCCAATGGATGTGGTCAACAGAATAACAGCTATGTCCCCACCAACTAGCAAAAAGGAAACACAAGCTTTCTTAGGCATTGTGGGGTTTTGGAGAATGCATATTCCAAATGACAGTCTGATCATAAGACCTCTTTACAAGGTGACCCAGAAGAAAAATGATTTCGAATGGGGCCCTGAGCAACAACAAGCCTTTGAACAAATTAAATGGGATATAGTTCATGCAGTAGCCCTTGGGCCAGTCCGGGCAGGGCAGGATATTAAAAATGTGCTCTATACCGCAGCCGGGGAGAATGGCCCTACCTGGAGCCTCTGGCAGAAAGCACCAGGGGAGACTAGAGGTCGACCCTTAGGGTTTTGGAATTGGGGATACAGAGGATATGAGGCCAGCTATACTCCAACTGAGAAGGAGATACTGGCAGCATATGAAGGGGTTCGAGCTGCTTCAGAAGTGGTTGGTACTGAAGCACAGCTCCTGCTGGCACCCCGACTGCTGGCACTGGGCTGGATGTTCAAAGAGAGGGTCCCCTCTACACATCATGCAGCTGATGCTACATGGAGTAAGTGGGTTGCATTGATCACACAACGGGCTCGAATAGGAAACCCCAGTCACCCAGGAATCTTGGAAGTGATCATGGACTGGCCAGAAGGCAGAGATTTTGGAATATCACCAGAGGAGGAGGTCACGCGTGTTGAGGAGGTCCCACTGTATAATAAATTGCCAGAAAATGAAAAGCAATATGCCCTGTTCACTGATGGGTCCTGTCATCTTGTGGGAAAGCATCAGAGGTGGAAAGCTGCTGTATGGAGTCCTACACAAGTCGCAGAAACTGCTGAAGGAGAAGGTGGATCGATTCAGTTTGCAGATGTGAAAGTCATTCAGCTGGCTTTAGATATTGCTGAATGAGAAAAATGGCCAGTCCTTTATCTCTATACTGACTCATGGATGGTGGCAAATGCCCTGTGGGGATGGTTTCAGCAATGGAAACAGAGCAACTGGCAGCGCCCGGGTAGAGAACCTGGTTGTAAAAGTATGTCATGTAGGTGCTCACATACCCAAGAGTCGGGCCACTGAAGAACATCAAAACAACCAGCAGGTGGATCAGGCTGCTAAGATTGAAGTGGCTCAGGTGGATCTGGACTGGCAACATAAGGGTGAATTATTTATAGCTCGGTGGGCCCATGACGCCTCAGGCCATCAAGGAAGGGATGCAACATATAAATGGGCCCGTGATCGAGGGGTGGACTTAACCATGGACAGTATTGCACAGGTTATTCATGAATGTGAAACATGTGCTGCAATCAAGCAAGCCAAGCAGTTCAAGCCTCTCTGGTATGGAGGGTGATGATTGAAATATAAATATGGGGAGGCCTGGCAGATTGATTATATCACACTCCTACAAACCTGCCAAGGCAAGTGCTACGTGCTCACTGTGGTGGAAGCAACCAGCAGATGGTTGGAAACATATCCTGTGCCCCATGTCACCACCCGCAACACTATCCTGGGCCTTGAAAAGCAAGTCCTGTGATGACATGACACCCCAGAAAGAATCGAGTCAGAAAATGGGACTCATTTCCAAAACAAACTCATAGACACCTGGGCCAAAGAGCATGGCATTGAGTGGGTATACCACATCCCCTATCATGCACCAGCATCCTGGAAAATCAAACGATACAATGGACTGTTAAAGACTACCCTGAGAGCAATGGGTGGTGGGACATTCAAACATTGGGATACACATTTAGCGAAGGCCACCTGGTTAGTCAACACTAGGGGATCTGCCAATCGAGCTGGCCCTGCCCAATGAAAACTCTTACGTACTGTAGAGGGGGATAAAGTCCCTGTAGTGCACTTTAAAAATATCCTGGGGAATACAGTCTGGGTTATTCCTGCCTCGGGAAAAGGCAAACCCATCTGTGGGAATGCTTTTGCTCAGGGACCTGGGTGCGCTTGGTGGGTGATGCAAAAGGATGGGGAAGCCCAATGTATACCTCAAGGGGATTTGATTTTGGGTGAAAATAGCCAATGAAATGAATGGTATGTTGTTAACTGCTATATAATACTGTATGTCATCTCTTTTATGATTCCTATATGCCATATCAGCGGTATTACAGTCAGAAACACCCAGATTAATGAAGAATGAACTTTGATGAAGCCGAGGAAAGTGCAGTAGTGTTGGAATGAGAATTGGCTTCAGCGTACAACAATCCAACACTGCACACCATGTCTCCTGCTCTGAAAGACTGTGATGACAGATGGAACCCAAAGTCATGGACTAAATGAACTCAATGGACATTTTGGAGGGATGGCCCATAGACAAAGGGAATGATATCTGTGTGTATATATCAAGACAGGGAAAGTGGGTGATCAATTGGAAGGTATTGGAAAGGGTAGACCTGTGCTTGATGTAGATGGTATAGAATAAGGGGTGGATACTGTCCTGATTTCAGCTGGGATAGGACTAATTTTCTTCCTAGTAGCTGGCATAGTGCTGTGTTTTGGATTTAGGATGAGAAGAATGCTGATAACACACTGATGTTTTAGTTGTTGCCAAGTACTGCTTATGCTAGTCAAGGACTTTTCAGCTTCCCATGCTCTGCCAGGTGCACAAGAAACTGGGAGGGGGCACAGCCAGAAGAGTTGATCCAAAGTGACCAAAGGGCTATTCCATACCATATGGCATCATGATCAGTATATAAACTGGGGGTGTTGGCTGGGGAGCAGCGATTGCTCCTCGGGAACTGTCTGGGTATCGGTCGGTGGGTGGTGAGCAATTGCATTGTGCACTACTTGCTTTGTATATTATTATTATTATTATTATTATTATTATTATTATTATTATTATTATTATTATATTGTTATTATTACTACTACTATTTTACTTTATTTCAATTATTAAGCTGTTCTTACCTCAACCCAGGATTTTTCTCACTCTTACTCCTCCGATTCTCTCCCCCATGCCACCAGGGCACAGAGGGTGAGCGGGTGGCTGCGTGGTGCTTCGTTGCTGGCTGGGGTTAAACCATGACAATGACCTACAAGTAAAGATTGGAATGATTGGAACTGTTTGCTCTATAGAAGTGGAGGAAATTATAACAGGTAATATTTAAAAACATAAGAGGCTACTTTAAGAGAAGGAGAATAAACTATTTTCAATATGGAGAGGTCAATCAGACAAGAAGTATTGGTTTTAAATTGAATAAAAATATACTGGAAGGAAAACATGCAGTCATGAGAATAATTACAATACTGGAACAGACAGGTGGGGTAAGTTGTAGAATCTGCTGAATAAGGGATTAGCAAAAACAGATGAGATAAAGTCTGCCAAAAATAACATGGACTGTATTTGGGGATGCAGGTAGACTAAGTATCTTTTTTAGATCCCATGCAGTCCTTTTTTTTTAAGATTTCCAAATTTGTAACTACTACTTCTGGTATGGATATTGAAGGGTTGATAGTGATACCTGTGTTCTGCATCTGTTCTTGAACGGACGATGCTCAAGTAGCCAGTTAAATTTTATTACCAGACTAGCATATAACAGCATATGTGGAGACAGAAATACCAGTAGGAGAGACTCTCTTAATTGCTCAAAGTGTTTTTGACTGATATGACAAAATAATAAGGACTGAGTTAAATAATTGAAAAGTTAAATAATTGAAATAATTGAAAAGATGATTGCTTGTTGAAAACACATCTTGTATTGCTATAGACAGGTCTGAACAGTAAAAGGAAATGATACATATAGCTTTATATGCAAAAGAAAATTGCCTAAAATAGCAATACAATACTTATCAGTGATTTTCTTTACTGAAAGATCACAGCTAGTGAAATAAAAATAAGAAAGCTACAAGAAGAGTTTTGAAACATATCTTTCTTACAAAGTTAAACAAGCAGCAAATGAGGTCAAAAGGGCCAAATAATTGAAAATGAGGCTACTGTTGCAAGACAAACAAGGTTAAAGTTGGAAAGCACATAGGATACTATTATTATAATATCATTAAGTTTGAAATGCTGATGGGGTTCTGTAGAGAGGTCAGCAAAAACAAAGATATTGCACTGTAAGAAAAGCTGACTTGGAGGAAATGTGAAACAAGTTGGATAAAAATGGCTGAAATTCAATAATTCATGAAAAATCAAGAGTGGAAAAGGGAGAATCTATTCTTGGTAGGTCACATTAGGAAAAAAAAAAAAAAAGAAGAAGAAGAAGAAAAAAGCTATGTAAGCACAAATAAATGCATAAAGTTAAAAAAACAGCAAAACCAATGTGGTCAAACCAGGAGGTTTAAGTCCCCGTGTGACTGAGAACTGCACAAGTGAGAAAGAAATCACAGAACATTTAAAGGAGTTTTAGAAGCTTTAATGATAGTGAAAAAAATTAGACAGAGCAAGAAGAAAGTACAAAAGGAAACTTCAGGACATATTTAGAAGAAATCTCAAGTATTCTTTAAACAGGCAAGGACAAGTTATATTTTCATTTGAATAATTGTAAATCCAGAATAATGTTGCCAAAGTCAATATACTTACTCCAGATTTACACCAAGTAATAGAAGAAAAAAAGTTAGTCCTGTCCATTTTTATAACCAATTACCATTTTAATTAAGGCCAGAGGGATATGAGAACTCACTTTCTAAGAAGCTCTCACTGATCAACTGTCCTCTATAACTGCAATTGCTGATTTTCCTGCATAATGGGAAAAGAAGAAAAAAAAAAAAAGATTCTGTAGTGGAATTGTTCATTGATACCTTGACTTTATGTCTTATTTTTTTTTTTTAGTTTTTATGTTATTTTAATCTGTCTTGGAAAGGAAGACAGAATGAATCACTATGGCAGATAACATACGTGATGCTGACTTCAATCTCATGTTTCCTTTGGAAGTATCCACTGTTTATCTCATGATCTATTATGTACCAGATGCATAGATTTTTTTTTTTTTTCCTGCTATCCTGGTATATTTCTAGCACCCAGAGGCTGAGATTTATGGCCTTTATGTAGAGCTAAGGGTGCATTAAAATATATAATCAGAGGAGAAAAATAAAGACCGAGTTTCAAACAATAAATGTTAAAAAACTTAAGTGACAACCAACGGCTGACTCAGCCCCTTATCCTTCAATGTTGCCAATGTACAGTCAATAAGGACCTGATATGAGAAGTGTGGGGATTTTGAGATAAAGCTGTAAATCAAAAGAGGAAAAAAGTTCTTTGATTTTTCAAGGCTGTCACAGAAGCTCATGGCACCTGAAGGGAAAAAATGGCTGTTGGTTTCTTAAATTAATTTTTCATCTTACACTTCTTACACTTTTAATTTTGCTGCTTCATTGCATCACAGAGGATGAATGTATCTATTCAGCCTGACTGACCCCAAGCCTTTCACTGACAATCTATAACCATATCAATATCCACTAGTATGAAAGTTGCTATATAAACAAAAGGTATGAAGCTTATTGCATCTTTCATCATCCAAGGGAGGGAAAAAAGAGAAAATGAAAAGGAAATACTACAGAAATCTTGCAGCTGATCCTAAAACATCCAAATGTAGATGTTCCTTCAGTGAAAAAAGAATTAGAACAGTTGTCACACCAATGGCTAAGAAAATATATCGCTGATTATAGAGAGTATGGTTTTGGTTTCTGCATTGATATTTACATTAGGAGGAGAAGAAAGGTTATGGGTCATGTCCTTTATCAGTATGGTTGATCCCTGCTGTGCTCTCAGGTGTGTAGGTAGCATTAATATTTATTTAGATGAACACACTCTTATTTGCTATTCCAGATGGTATCAGCTTGCCTGATGACTTCAGCTGTAATAAAAATGTAAGAGCCACTCAAGAGACTACAGATATGTCTCTGGACATTTGGAAATGTCATCCAGAAGACACCGTGACTGTATGTGGACTTCTGTAAAGCCTTCGGCATGGTCCCCCACAACATCCTTCTCTCTAAATTGGGGAGATATGGATTTGATGAGTGGACTGTTTGGTGGATAAAGAATTGGTTGGATGGTGGCATCCAGAGGGTCGTGGTCAACAGCATAATGTCCAAATGGCACCCGGTGACAAGTGGAGTCCCTCAGGGGTCTGTACTGGGACTGGTGCTATTTAACATCTTCATCAATGACATAGACAGTGGGATCGAGTGCACCCTCGGTGAGTTTGCAGATGACACCAAGCTGAGTGGTGTGGTTGACACTCCAGAAGAACGAGATGTCATCCAAAGGGACCTGGACAAGCTGGAGAGGTGGGCCTGTGTGAACATCATGAGGTTCAACAAGGCCAAGTGCAAGGTCCTGCACCTGGAAGAGGGCAACCCCTGATATCAATACAGGCTGGGGGATGAAGGGATTGAGAGCAGCCCTGCGGAGAAGGACTTGGGGGTACTGGTAGATGAAAAGCTGGACATGAGCTGGCAATGTGCACTTGCAGCCTGGAAAGCCAACCATATCCTGGGCTGCATCAAAAGCAGCGTGGCCAGCAGGTCGAGGGAGGTGATTCTGCCCCTCTACTCTGCCCTGGTGAGACCTCACCTGGAGTACTGTGTCCATTGACTTGGTAATGTTAGGTTAATGGTTGTACTGGATGATTTTGAAGGTCTTTTCCAACCTAAACAATTCTATGATTCTATGATTCTATCTCTGGGGCTCTCAGCACAAGAAGGACATGGACCTGTTGGAGCGGGTCCAGAAGAGGGCCACAAAAATGATCGGAGGGCTGGAGCACCTCTCTTACGAGGGCAGGCTGAGAGAGTTGGGGTTGTTCAGCCTGGAGAAGAGAAGGCTGCAAGCAGACCTTATTGCAACCTTCCAATACTTAAAGGAGGCCTACAGGAAAGATGGGGAGAATCTTTTTAATAAGGCCTGTTGTGACAGGACAATGAATAACGGATTTAAACTAAAGAAGAATAGATTTAGCTTAGACATAAGAAAGAATTTTTTTCCAATGAGGGTGGTGAAGCACTGGAACAGGTTGCCCAGAGAGGCAGTGGAGGCCCCATCCCTAGAAACATTGAAGGTCAGGTTGGACGGGGCTCTGAGCAACCTGATGTAGTTAAAGCTGTCCCTGCTCACTGCATTGGGGATGGGCTAAATGATCTCTAAAGGTCCTTTCCAAACTAAAGCATTCTATGATTCTATGATTGTATGTGTTTGTATGTATATAAATGTAGGCCAGCATTGCCTAGTTTTTTGTGTGATTATTTCTTTCTACAGTATCTTTTGATATCAGCTCTAGGTGATTCAAAGAGTTTGTATTTGAATATATTGATAACAGATATCTCTATCACAAAGGTAGATTTCTCATTGGTTATTTTAACTTTTTAAAGACTGTAGAAATGTCCTCCTACTGATAGGGAATATATGAGTATTAGCATTTTTTGACATAAATTATTAACGAAGGTTTGGTAGCCAGCCTTTCTTAGGAAGACTAGTTATTTACAAAGAATGTCCAAACTCTTGTTTTCCAAAGATAGAAATCACTGAACAAAAAGCTATTTCCTTTTTACTAACCATTTTATTCAGCAGTCAGCCCAGAAAGTCTGCTGGGCAGTGCCTGAGCCAGCAGGTGAAGAGCTGCCTTGTATTTGGAGCCTCTCTGGTTCTTTTGCTTTGTCTCTCACAGTGACACAGACCTCCCCAAAAGAAGAAACATCATCCACTTTGGTGCCTTGTGGTGTAATGGAGACAACAAGGAGGCCCAGATTTTGCAGAGCAATGGAGTTGACAAGGAGGCCTTGTGATTACCTTGCTGCATAAAACAATGTATTGACTTATCACAGCTGTGTTAAATAGCCTGGTGCTGTATGGGGTGTCTGTGCCAAGGTGCTAGCAGTGGGGTCAGGCTGAAGGGTGACCACTGTGAGGAGAGCCTGGGGCTGCCCTGTGCTGGACACAGCCAGTTCCAGACAACTCCAACAGACCCACTGCGGGGCACAGCTGAGCCCAGCAACCAAGCTGGTGGTGCCTCTGGGAAAACATATTTAAGAAAGTTGAGAAAACACCATCAAAGGAATGGGGAAGGAGGGCTGCTCCTTCTGGGGACACTGTGGCTGATAGGGACCCAACCCCCAATGGCAGTAAATCCTTTTCCCAAAGGAAACACTGGAATTGGAAGTCAGCTGGTCCTTGTCAGCAATAAGCTCTCAGGGAAAGGAGGATCAAGTTGGGGACATTCATGGTTATGGCATCTGTCTTCCCAAGCAACAGTTATGCATGCTGAGGCCCAGCTTCCCAGGACACCTGCCTGTTGATAGGAAGTAGTGAATGAATTTCTCTTTTTGCTTTGCTTTTTTTGCTGAGCACAGCGACATATAAGGTGGAATACTCCTTTAGTCAGATCAGGTCAATTGTCCTGCCTGTGTCCCCTCCCACCTTCTTGCCCACCCCCAGCCTACTCACTGTGGGTGGGAAGACTGAGAAACAGAAAAGACCTTGGTGCTGTGCAAGCACTGTTCAGCAACAGCAAAAACGTTGGTGTGCTATCAATGCTATTTTGGTCATAAATCTAAAACACGGTATCATACAGGCTGCTATGAAGAAAGTTAACCCCACCCCAGCCAGACCCAGTACAGGTGCTTGTTCCTTTCTCCATTGGTTAAAGGGATGAAACAGATCACTCTCAATGTAATGGTTTCCCCTATATTACAAGCAGCATTCAGTATGTTGTGTCTTTTTTCTGAGATTTAGTACGTAAGGCAGCTTCCTTCCCTAACAGAGAATACTGTCAATTCAAGGCTGAGGCTTTCATGTACTGATCTCTAAGGTTACTCTTTATTCTCAGAGGGGAAAAAAAAACAAGCCAAACATAATCCGTACACTAAAGCTGTCATTTAGCAAGGGTAGGAGTTTTTTGATTTTTCTTCTTTTCAGTCTGCTTCACATCTTTATGAAGCTTCACATAAAATGACTCCACTTTGCATTTCATTTTTAATTGTCAACATTTTTTCAAACTATTTAAAGAAATAAGGTTAATGGGTAAAGTAAGAAATTATTACAGTATATCAAGGCTGAATATTTTGGTGGCTTAGCAATATTTCTACCACTATAAACTCAGTTATTACTAAAACATTTATGACAGAAAAATGCCAATTTCTAGTTCACTAAGATCTGAACAATTTTTAGACTTTTTTTCTTCTCATTTTTCTTAATCATCTGGATATTAAGCATAGTCTCATTCTTAAACACAACTATAATGGACTTCATACAGAGAGAGATACAGAAAGACAAAGCTACCAACTCTAACTTTTTCTAAATGAGAAATTAATAAACTGAGCTCATATGGAGAACTGTGCAAAGCTGAAGAGATCACAGTATGTTTCTGTCTTTCTGGGCTGCACTATTGCAAGTTGTTTTTCAGAGTATCAGTCTGACACTCTGTTCTTTATGTTTGAACAAGACACAGTCTTGTGCTGTTACCAACAGGTTTACAAGCGGACACATTTGGAATGTTTTCAGCTCTGTGACTTAACATAGTCAGTATGAAGTAATTTCTGTTTTGCCCATAAAACAAAGACAGTGACAATTAATGAAATTGTCAGGATGCAAAGAAACACAAAGCTTTGGATTGTCATTTCATTTTACTCTGGAGGATCCTTGATCCGCTACCATTCTGTATCTGCCAGATGATAAGTGGCAAAAATCTGGACTACAACTTCCTCACTGACTCCCTGATATATAGCAAATTCCAGAATTCAGTTCAGCAACTCCAATACTCAGAGTTCTCCATACTCAGAGATCACAGCCATAAATATGAACAACTGAAGGCACTTTGTATACTGATCGTGTGTCAGTCAAGAAAATATAATGAATAGTTGTATCAAGGACCTACCTGTCTTACCAATCTATAGTGCTACTAATATAGTGGCACAATACATAACAGTGATATCTGAGATTAGCATTTTAGCCTTTCAAAGGTTGAATTGTCAACTAACAAGTGCACCTGTTGAAGAAATGCTTATCACAGCAGTAAATACCAAATATGCAGTCTGCTATTTCTTTGATTTTGCCATTCTTAAATCTCTAGAGAGTACTCAGAGACCAGAAACACCAGCGCTAATGACTAAATATTGGTTAAGCAATAAACCCCGGTAAACTAGTATTTTCAGTACTATGTTTAGACTCAGTGCAATTTAAGAACTTAAAGTTGGTTAAAAGTAGAAGCAGTTTAGCACCCCTCTGCTGTCTTAGAATCAGGACATTCTATTTTATGTATTGCTTGTTTTCTTTAAATTTTGCATATTTTATTTTTGTTTCATGAACCTGTTCTTTTTACTTAGAATTGCTTTCATTTACTTTGGGTGTTAACTGCTTTGTTCTTAGCTAATAAGTTCCCTGAGAAAATACAAAGCCAGTGAATTTATAAGACATCTGGAAATTACACAAATTGTTACTTCAGATTTTTAAAGAGAATATCAGGTAATAGCAAAAGAAGTTCAGGTTGAAAACTTTTTAAATAATTATGAATAAAAAATATTTTTAGTCTTAATCTTCCTTAGGATGCTTATTTTCTTAATTTATATTTCTTCACTTGTGTGTTGATTTCTCTTCTCCACCTTACTTTTAAACCTTATTTTATTTTCTTCTTTTGTCATCTGTTTGTTGTTGCTGCTACTTTAAAAAGTATTTTATGATCCAGGAAACTCAAGTATTATAAATGCCTTGGCCAGCTATAATACAAGTTTCAACATATTTTGTGCCAATTGCTCGCTCTCTAATTACAGAACACCAATTAACAGAGAAGTCTATGCTGCTCGTCTTATTCTTTTAAGGGTAGCCATACTATGACCCTCAGCAAGAAAATTATGATTATGAGCATATGATGAAACAATTTAATATCTTACTTATTTCAAAGTCTTCCTTATTACAGCTATTATTAGGTCCTGCTGGATGATCAAGAAATAAATCATTTGACCATGTGGAATTCATAGTCCTGTAATTGATCTTTTCATGTGTTTTCAGATAAAACTGCATAATACTTTCTAACTAAAGGTAAATGAGTAGATAAATTACTAATGTCCTTGACAGAGCATAGCTGGAGAAAATTGCATTCAGGTAATATAGCTTACCATCTTTTCCCACCTTTCCACTTTCTCTTTGCATTATCTATAAGGATAAAAGAAAAAGAAACACACTTTTTTGAATAAAAATTTTAAAGAATTACTGTGTGTTAGACTATTTGTTATATTGATCCACTTGACATCAGGAAAAAAAAACGTATTATTTTATGTTCATATTTTAGAAAGATGACAATACAATGCATGGAACAGGTATACCTCAAAGAACAGTAAGATCTGAATTTGGGTTTTATTTATTTCATTTACTTGCCTCGATGAGTATTTTTACAAAACATTGCCCCTGGACTTCAGTGTCCAGCACAATAAATTGATAGCACTTTCTGACCTCTGTGCACATTTAGATGTTTATGTATGCAGAGTGTTATATGAATACTAAATGCTACAACAAATTTTTGGTTTGGCGCAATATCATGGAGGATGACTCTTTTATTCTATCTGAAACAATTAATATATTTGTAACCTGAGACGTGGAAAAAAAATTCTTCAGAATATTATCGTTGGAGGTGGTCATGTACTCTGTAAGTAAATGCACATAAATGCACATAGCCTGGGAACAGAGAGAAAAGGCAATGATCATCTAATCCAGCTGCCTGACCACTTCATGGCTCTTCTGGAAATGTGGGCAGGGAAGACAAGTAGGAGATGTTCCTTCTATGTGAAGGAGAAGATCAAACATAGTGAGCTGTTGTGTAGGGTGTATGAGAGGCTGGGTGAGAGTTTGTGGGTCAGGATCAGACAAGATGCCAGTAAGGGAACTCAGGAAAGCTGGCAGGTCTTTCAGGACGGTGTCATTCAAGTGTACAAACCATTCATCCCTGTACTCAGGAAGATAAGAATACATATCAGGAGACTGGTTTGGCTAAGCTGGAATAGAGTGTTTTTACATACATGCACCTGAGGTGGGCTTCCTTTCAACTTCTTTTATCAGCTGATTGTTGGTTTGGGTTTTTTATCATAGATTTGGCAAAGCTAACCTGAATTTGTTACAGTGTAGCTTCTTTTTTTCAGCATTGACACCAGCAGTGTTGAAACTATGTTCTGTTACACTTCACATACACTAATATCTTATGTTATTATTGCTTAACATTTCTACACCAGGAACCCAAGTCATTTCCAGAATCAAAAGTTAATTGGAGAGCTAAACTGGTATTTTTTTCATGATCAAGTGCTGACCATCGAAAGAAAGAAAGCAAAAGCAAGCTTCCACTTAAAACAATGTAGTTTAGGCATCTAATGCAGAAGAAAGCAATCTGTCATGTTAAAGTACTTCAAATCTTCCCTGTGCATATACAGTATTTCTGCTATGTAGCTGCTCCAGTTTTCAATTAGTACTACATCAATTAAGTCCAACAAACTTACTATAACTTGAAGATTTTTTATTAAAATGCATATTAGTTATAAATAAAGAGATCACAGAAAACACAGGTTGGATGAATATATTATTATTTGTGCCACTTTGTTGACACACAGATGTATGAGTTTGCTTTCATTCTTGTAGGGACTGTTCAGAAATACCAGGATTGATGCCTGATTCTCTGCATGCCATCATGACTTAGCAGTTTGGAGTATCTTCTGATAATCTGAATATGAACTTCATGGTAAACCTTGAGGTGTGCTACCTGGCTCAGGTTCTTTATATTTAGCAGCATATCAAAAAGCCAAAAATGACAAATTAACAGAACAGAATTAGAGGAGGAACTGTCCACTGTACAATTATTGCAAACTCCAAGATACAGAATTATTCTAAAAATATATTTTAGTGACTAACTGCTAAATAGAAAAGCCATAGCTGTGACTATGGGCTGCAGCTCCTGGGTATTGTTAAACCACATCAAACTTGATATATATGAATCTGAGCTTAATGACAGGAATAGAATTTTTACTCTTTACCTACCAAACAAATAAAACAGCCATATCAAGCCAAGCCAGCACTGAGAAGAAAAGGTTTCTGGTTTCTTGCTACCCTCAATAGTTTCCAAAACAGGTGCCAGTTTCCTGAGGATAAGCATTAGCCCATTGCATTAGGGACTTTAACCCTAACCTCCAGAGCACCAGTTGCCTTGTACTAAGGGACAAGTGAGAAACAATCAACTTTCTTGCTCCTTTTTTCTGCTTTATTTCCAGTATAAGAAAATTGTCCTTAGCTGAAGTCCTCACTGGAGTTAAGCAGAACACCCTTATGTGCTACTCTGGACACATATATTTTCCCACCGTTTCCTTCTTCTTCTGAGGCCACACATTATATTCATTACATGCCTACCCTTCTGCAGACAGTTCAAGGTTAACATTAGCTAATTCTGATCCTGAAGAAAATGCTTTACCTGAGACAGAAACAGCAATAGACCCAGAACTCACTCTTGTTTACCTCACTGGTTCCCACAACTTAATCTTTTTTTTTCCAGAAGATGAAAAATTTCAGACAAGTCACAGTAAAACTAACATAATGTGAGGAATATGGGATCATAGAAATTAAATGTGATGTAGTGAAGTATACACACTGCTACTCACTAAGCTTTTGTTGCTGCATCCACCAATTCCTATTAAAATCCCTGTCCTGGTTTTGGCTGGAATAGAGTTAATTTTCTTCCTAGTAGCTGGCATAGTGCTGTGTTTTGGATTTAGCAGGAGAATAATGCTGATAACACACTGATGGTTTAGTTGTTGCTGAGTACTGCTTCTGCTAGTCAAGGACTTTTCAGCTTCCCATGCTCTGCCAGGTGCACAAGAAACTGGGAGGGGGCACAGCCAGAATAGTTGATCCAAACTGACCAAAGGGCTATTCCATACCATATGGCGTCATGCTCAGTATAGAAATGGGGGTGGGGGGGTTGGCTGGGGAACTGTCTGGGTATTGGTCAGTCAGTGGTGAGCAATTGCATTGTGCATCACTTGCTTTGTATATTGTTATTATTATGATCATTATTATATTGTTATTATTATCATTACTATTTTACTTTATTTCAATTATTAAACTGTTCTTCTCTCACCCCAGGAGTGTTTCTCACTCTTACTCCTCCAATTCTCTCCCCCATCCCATCGGGGTAGGGGGAGTGAGCAAGCGGCTGCGTGGTGCTCAGTTGCTGGCTGGGGCTAAACCACGACAATCCCCTAATAGAAAAGTTATCTATTTAAAATGTAACTTTATAAAGCATTTTCTGAAGCAGATCTACAGCTGATGTAAATCCAGGTAGCTCCACTCATTTAAGCTGAAGTTCTAGATAAACATTTGTAAAGGTGAGTGCTCTAGATAGGCCTCTATAATTAGTTTGAAATATAGAGTATGCTGTGTTTTTATATAAGTAGAAAGCATATGCAAGACAAATATATTTTCAGTAGCAGGCTTGAACCCTCCAGAGTACAAAGAAACAGAAGAGAAAATGGGAAGACAATTTAAATGCTTACAGATGCTCAATTGATGCTATTAGTTATCAAATGTTCTCATGGTGTATCTGCTTTTATTTTTAATTTCAAGTTTAAGCAGGGATTTTACCACAAACTTATCCTTGCTAATATAGTATTGCACACCAGTTCATGTGAGATGATCTCACTTTCAAAAGAGTTAAAAAAGTTCTTGACTGAGAACTCTAAATCTATAGATATGTATCAAAATCAGTGGTATTCTAAATTAAAAATATTATAAATTGTGTGCTACAGAGCTTAGACTTTAAAATGACAGTTTATAGTAGCATTTTATGTTATTTGAAATTCAATTGTTTTAGCAGTTACTTTGTTCAAGAAAGCCAAAGGTTGTACCTCTTTGTATCTTTATATTTAATCTTCACATATTGTTATCTTTCACCTCTCCAACATCATAAATTCATCTGATGTATTGCTTATTCATTAAATACCTGCCATTACTTCAATCAGGAATCAAATAACCACTTAAAGGTTTTTTTTTTCTCTTATCAGAATATGCTGAGTCATTAAATTTATTGATAAATACCTTGAAAATATGCTGAAATATGCAAAAAAAAATTGGAGAGTTTTATTGAAAATATATTTCAGTGCATGGCTCTGGTTCTTTTCACAAAAGCTGCTAAAATATATTTGTGAGAAATCTTGTAAATTTAAACTTAAGCAGGTGTTTGCATACAAAGCTGTATCAGGATCAGACAAATCATAGAATCATAGAATCGTTTAGGTTGGAAAAGACCTTTAAGATCATCAAGTCCAACCATTAACGTAACAATACCAAGTCCACCACTAAACCTATGTACTGAATGTCTGTTTTCAGCACACCATATCCTTTTGTTTGATTCAGACACAGGTGACATTTATCAATTCATTTAGGTAAATAAAGTCTGAAAAAATGTTACAGAACACAAAATTATGTAAAATAATTCCACTGAACTTGTTATCATTATGTATTCCTATATAATTTCATAATTCCTAGTCCTTCTCATTAGTTAGGTTTGGACATAGGTGTTTATCAAATATGTCTAGTATAGAACAAAAGTTTGTAATACCTGTTGCACAGTATTCTGACATTTTTAAAAGGCTTTGGTAAGTTTTATAAATTTGAAGGACCACATCTATACATTTCCCAAAAGACAGAAAGAACAATTGCATGCTTTTTCTCATTTATTTAACAGAATGTTTTTTAGAATCTGGGAGATCTAAGGGTAAGATAATGACAGGGGTTTCCAGAAAGAAGTATGTCAAAGTACTGTAATTTAAGGATTCACCGGTCATTATTAAAAGAGGAAAGAAAAAAAAAAATTTTTCTGTTACAACAGAAATTTTATTGTTGTAACTGTGAATAATAAATGTTATTGATTTGCTATTGGATTGGGTCCCCACTGAGGAAAATATTTCCTTTTGTCTTTTCTCAGAGTTTAGTTATAATTTATAATTATTTAGTGTCTATGACATCACACATCTGATTCCAGAAATGTTTATTTGTCCTGCCTTAATTTCATGATCAGTAGGTTCCAAACTATTCAGATTTAGAATCATAGAATCATAGGTTGGAAAAGACCTTTAAGATCATCCAGTCCAACCATTAACCTAACATTACCAAGTCCACACTAAACCAATTAAGGGTAGACTAGACTAAACCATGTCCCGAAGTGCCACGTCCACCCGTTTACTTTGTTTTATGCCAAGGACTTACCTTCACTGAAGACCTGAGTTATGTTTAACCTTTTCAGTGGCTTTTTCAAGTAGGATCCTGATGCCTTCTCAATGTGAAAAAAATTATTATTGCATGGGTGTCAATCACAGCAAACAACCCTAAAACAATCCATAGGATTAACTTTTACTGAATATGACTTGTGCTTTCATTCTTACATGAACAGATGTCACTGTCGTAGCAATAACTGAGATAAATCAATCCTGCATGTGCTATCCCACAGCAGCCTAAAAAAAAAAAAAAAAAAAAGGTGTTTCCTAGCTATATCCGTATAAACTCTCTGAAGAGTCAGAAATCACCCATGGGTTCATCAGTCTCTACATACAAATCCAGTTTTAGCTGGGATCAGTAACTCTTGGCAATAGAATAGATTTCTGGAAGCATTTTGTCCATATTATACGAATATACTATCTAAACATAACCTTTTCACACTGTGTCTAAACAGCAGTCTGTCAAGGAAAATGCAGGTATTTCACTTTAGATGAGAGAACTACTATCCTGAATTAAGCATGCAATGTCCACTAACTCTGTTTGAAAGCCATATATAAATCTATTGGTTTGTTTTAGTTTCTGCTGAGATTACTAGTTATAGATGCAGCTTCTGTCTTGGTAGCGTCCACGTGTCTGAATTACTGCAACATATATGGCATCTGAAGACCTCTTGAAAAATTCATGAAGTGATCATATGCTTCTTGCTTGTTAGGAAGAGCAATGACATATGACACATTCACCACTATTTGCAGTCATTTGCCTTTTCATTCCAACATTAAGACAAAGTGTTAAACTTAATATAGAAACTCATTAAAAATTCTGGATGTCTCCTTTCATT